>NC_091946.1:2800000-3100000 GCF_041260155.1 Ptychodera flava
CTCACAAGCCTAGCACACTGCCCTAACACTGCCCTCTTACACTCACAAGGCACTTATGTAGGAAATCCTGTCTGAAACATCAAAGATAAAATAAATTTTAATGGAAAATACTTAAGTAATATATATCTTGCTAAATGAAGAGACTAGATTAAATGGTTTTGATGATGAAATTAAGTAAAATATCTGAAATCAAAGATTTCATTTTATCCTTTAAAAGGTACATATCTCTGGCAAGCATCACCCCCAATTTCTGCAACATAGAATGATCCTGTGTCCTGATTGACAGCCAAAAGATGAGGTTTAAGATCTGGAGCCATTTGGATTTGACCAATCACATGACAGTCGCCAGGGTTACCAGGACTTGTAGGGCTTGAGACAAACAAGATTCTGTTCTCTTGGAGTTGCAAGATAATGAAATGTGATTTGTCCGCACTCATCCTGTCAAAAGGACAAATAACATTTTGGATTGACAATTAATTCATAAACATTAGACATCTCTGAAATGTTGAGATGAAACCTCTTATACTTTGACAGGGACTACCATTCACTGAGAGATAAAACATGTGATGAACTGTCAGAGAGTATGGATGAGATGTGAATCAGACATGGATTCCTATTGGTAGATAATCTGTTGTATGGATGAGATGTGAATCAGACATGGATTCCTATTGGTAGATAATCTGTTGTATGGATGAGATGTGAATCAGACATGGATTCCTATTGGTAGATAATCTGTTGTATGGATGAGATGTGAATCAAACATGGATTCCTATTGGTAGATAATCTGTTGTATGGATGAGATGTGAATCAGACATGGATTTCTATTGGTAGATAATCTATTGTATGGATGAGATGTGAATCAAACATGGATTCCTATTGGACGATAATTTGTTGTATGGAAGAGATGTGAATCAGATGTGGATTCCTATTGGTAGATCATCTGTTGTATGGATGAGATGTGAATCAAACATGGATTCCTATTGGACAATAATTTGTTGTATGGATGAGATGTGAATCAGACATGGATTTCTATTAGTAGATAATCTATTGTATGGATGAGAAGACCAGAGATTTTAAATTTCCATGGAAAGTAAATCCATGATATCTACAATCCAGATAGTTACTTTCAATTGGGAGTGTAAATATCTGATTCATGTGGAGAGGAGGTCACTGTTTGTCAAGGAAAGCAGATTGCCATTTGTCAGTGACAAAATGTCACAGCTTGTTATGGGAAGTAAGTCATTGGGTATCTGGAGAGCAGCTGCAATTGCCAGACAGTCAAGACAGATCACTGATAAATGATGATTTATGAATAATAGCTTGGCAGAGAGATCAGTTGTGAACACTGATCTCTTGATCACTGACATTTTACCTGATTGCGTATGGTTGTCCAGTTTTGAAACATTCTGTCCATTCACCCAAGTAATCACCAGTTTTTGAATCAAACAACTGCGTTCGATTGTTTTTTCTGTCTGCAACCCATATTTGTCCAAAATGATCCACTTCTATACTGTGTGGAATGTTAAATTTACCAGGACTTGATCCACTGCCTTCAACATACCATTCTAAACCAAAATCTGGAAAATGTTATGTTAAAATTATATCATAGTAGAATATTGATTGCACAAATAAAACAATCTGATCAGTTGACACACAAAAATAACCATGCTATATTGATGACAGCACAATTTGAAAATGTGCTAGCTCTCAGTTATATAAAAATTCCTATTTTTAGATTTTCACACCAGAATTTTACTGTTCTTCTACCATTTATTAGCAATAAAGCACCTAAGGCATTGGTGTTATATACAACTCAACTTTGACTGATTTATTCCAAAGATGGTCTAGCTATCACTCATGCATATAATGTTGTGAACTAATCAAAACACTGTGGTATACTCATTGCCTGGTGTGGTTTACTGCTTTAGAAGCATTGTATTTATGGACAACTGCATGCTATGATGATGCATCTATGATGAAGGCTGTTGATATTTGCCAAAACATTCTTTAATAATCCCCTGCAACAGTGACTGAAATATTGATATGATTGATGAAATGATAATAGCATGACTATCTGTAGGGAAGTTGATGATTAAATGCTATGACAAATTATAATATCACTGTTACTGATAATACGTACCTTTATTTAATTTCATGATTCTGTTGTTGAGTCCACCATCTCCATCAGCAATGTAAATTTCTCCTTGAGACCCGAATACAATGTCTGCCACATGATCAAATTGCAATGGTCTTAGTGACGTGCCTGCTTTGCCTGGCGTTCCTATTACAGAAAGAATTTTCCCCTCTGATGAGAACCTTTTCACTGTGTGACCTAGAGAAGCTGATACCAAGAACAATGCAGATATATTAGTGTTCAGAGTCTGTGGAATTTATTACATACATCTAACAAAGGAACTTCATGAAAGTATATCCTAGTTATGATATCATATTTCTTAACATGTAGTGTGCATATATATTAGAAAAATATATGATACAGTATGTCACAAAGCAAAGAAAATTCAAAACCATTGCTTTAAGAAATCATCACAAATCACTCGGACAAGTCATATTCAAGTCAAAATGTTGAATAGTGTTGACAGTATAAATGTTGAATAGTGTTGACAGTATAAATCTTGAGTCAGTAAAGTTATAAATAATAAATAATAATAAACTGTATAAAATGACCACATATCTCAAGTGATAAGAAGTAATCTGTATAAAATGACCACATATCTTGAGTCATATCAAATGACAAACTAATGACAGTGTCTATGTGATTCAAAATCCTTGACTGTACGATACAGTGAATTCTATCAGCAATTGAACTGAGACATCAAAAATGAATTGATATCAACGATTGCCAGATGATTTCAATCTGAGCGACAGAATGACAAGGCCATACCTACCATTGCCAATATCTGTTAGCCACAGATCTGATGTTTTACTACTTGTATTGTAATGCATACGACTCCCATGGATGGTGTCTATCACACTGATATTCCTGTGAAATGAACGTTTATATTCTCCGTCTTCTGAGAAGACAAGGACAGGATCAAGTCCATCACCTCTCTGTGAAACAGAAAAAAGAACTCGTCCGAAAATACTCAAACACGCCGTGTTATTGTTATAGTCTCACAAGGGTAAAACCATTGAGGTAGAAGCGAGACGGAATCGCTGCCGCTGAACGACACTAAGACGCAGATGTACATATGATGACTATTATCAAACATTCGCAAAGACATTCTGAACAATAAATTTACAGAATCCTGGCAGTAATAATCTCGATCTCTTACCTGAGTAATGAACACTTCACCATGTTTATGATCCACTGCGGCGCTAAATATTTGACCTTTGAATAAAGACGGTTCTTTGGGCCAAAGTGGGTCAAGGACGTAAAGTGGTGCCGAAGAGCAGCAAAGCTGACATATGTACGTTACTAGAAAAGAAATAAGTAAAACATTCCATGTCGCTCGATGTCCCATCTTCAGTTTAAGCATTCAACATCGGGTTTTGCTATTGCTATGGGCGGGTATGAGTAGTCAGGTGACGGCGAATATGTCAGGTGACAGCTGCAGTGTCAGCTGACTTTCCCGGCTTGCTTGTTTTTTACAAGAAATTTGACGTTGGTGGCGTATCACCAAGGAATGCACTTGCTCTGCGAGGGGAAACAATGCCCCCATCTAAATGTCAGTCTAGAGTTTTAAAGTAGTCAATAAAATTTATACGATTATTTAATGGGTTAAATATGCGGTCTCCAAGAGTCTGGGGAAGAGAATTTTCAAATTTGTCTGTATTGTATTTGATTGAGCAATTCTGAAGAGTGGTCAGCATTTTTTGCCACAGAGCTGAGCAGAAATAGTTGCAATGATAAAATAACAGAATAGCAATGTTTGATTTCTCAATATAACATGCATCGTCATCAACGCTTAAAAGTTTTCAGCAAATTTTTGAAAATATCAAGCAAATTTTCAGTTATTTGTCTTCACACTTTGACCAGATTTCTTCAAACATCATCAAAGTTATGTAAAAATGAATAGATGTGATTTAGTCTGAGTACCGTCTTTTAATTGAATGTAAATCCAGCAAAACCTGTATTTCACCCAATTTTGGACTAACACAGTGAAAGGCATTTTTCAGCCTAATTTTAACCAGGCCACTTTTAAGGGATAATCATAATTAAAGTACCGGGGTGTAAAATACGATTCCTCATTAGGCCTGATAGCAGTATTGGGTTTTAGGAGACAGCCATGGATTCCTATTAATGAACAGATAGCACACTCCACATCAAAGCTGTATATGTAGTCTCTGCTTTTCTGAAAGTTGGTCTGACAAAAATCACTTATTATCCATAAATTATAACCATTTTTTACTATCTAGCTAAGATGCACGTGTTATCAATTTTTGTAATTAGGGACTGTTCAGAATTTACTGGGGGGGGGAATTTTCGGGGGGGGGGGGCACCCATTTTCCCCAAATAAATTAGGGGGGGCAGACAAAAATACCTCAAGCTTTTAGGGGGGCCATGGAAAAAAACATCAATTCAATATTTGCCCAGAATTTCTGATCTATACAAAAGAGTACCATAGACGCTACCTGGGCGAGAGATAAAGTCAACATGTTAAAACTCCTTTAGCTGCAAAATTTGGTAATATTGAAAGTGGTTTGTTTTATGCATGTAATGCAGAATCTTGTTCTCCTCCCTCAAGCGTCATGAAATGTCCAGTATTTGGCCCGTCAACAGAGACCATACAGTGAACAGTCAGTGTTGTTATTGTTGAAAAGAGATCTCAGATCAAGTCTAGACTAGAATTCATTTGTCAACAATAACAATGGTCATTTATGTTCACACTGGTATGTTGCTAAATACAGCATGGGTATTCTATGTAGGGATAGAATAACAAACAAATGCTGATACACAGAGATGAACATTGAACAAATGCTAAAAGTTACAACAAATGTCTTTTTTAGGTGGGGAACTACCCAATACCAGAATATAGTCATGTTTTTCTAGAGATCACATTTGTTGTAGCTGGAAGAATGAGGATGAAAAAACAGTGTAAATGACACTTGGCTCACATTTGGTTCAATGTGACAGGGAGCAGAAGTGAACGGAAGTGAGAGCGCCGCCACTGTTTGGAGTGTGGTTCTATGGTAGTAATACCGGAAATAGAGAAAGAAAGAAAGAAAGAAAGAAAGAAAGAAGGAAAGTGAGCAAAAACTAACAGTTCCAGAGCTGGTCTCTGGAACTAAATATACATGTAAATATTGAAAGCTTATTGTTTTCATTGATGAATCAGTGTAAAGACAGTGGAACAATGAATATTCAAATTTCTCAAGCAGGTGTCAAAGCGTGACTGAAACACAGATTTAAAAAGTTCATCTACCCCTATAGTCCACTATGATTTACCTTTTAGTTATCTTTGTGCAGTCTTAGTTTATACGATGTGAATGTTTAAATAGTTGCTAATGTAGTGGGCTGTATTTACTTCCCGACATTTATATAATATAGGCATATACCGGTAAAAGAAAGTTGCGTCGCTTATCTGAGTGATATTTTTTGTTGACAGCAAAATACAAATGTGTTCTATTTTATGAAATCAAAGTTGGCGACTGGTGTACCAACTACAACTTCAAATGTGTAAGGTGCATTGTTAAGATTGAAGACTATGGAGTTTTGTCAGTACATAAATTGCCTTTTCCATAATAACAGTGGTGCTATTATCAAGTCGCATTGTTGGTAAATTATTCCAGCCTGTGCCTGAAAGCTATCTTCATTTCTTTGTTTATTTGGTTCATTTGTCGGCTTGTTTATTCTTCCAAGTAAACAGTCACCTCTTACGCACCTTTAGGAAGCTAGTCCTTTGTATAACAATTTAGCCGACATGAAACAGAATTGAGTCTTTTCCCCTTCAAATTTTCTCCAACAAACTATTTCATGGCATAAAGAGTGACCTTTTAGCGATGTGGTAGCTTGAAATTATATATTTTTCATTGAATGTTTGGTGTTTTGTAATGTAATGGAATTCCTGTTGAGATATACTCTTACAGAAGGTATATGGTGTGTGTGTTGATTTCAGCTCCTCTGTATGAACAGTATGATTGGTTCCTAATAACTCTATAGCCACAGAGTGTGTCTCATCAACGCCTGTAAGTTCTCAGCAAAAAATTGAAATATCAAGCAATTGTCACTTATTTCTCCTCACACTTACACCAGATTTGGTTCAAATGTCATCAATATATCGTTGATAATAATACAGATTACAGAATTTAGTAACATGAAGATCAGTAAAAATTTATTCATGAAAATTAATACCCACAAAACTCACATGAGACACAAATGTGTGATTCATTGCATCTAATTACACAAGGTACACTGAAAGCTTGAAAGATATGACACTGTCCAACTAACACAGTCTTGACAAGGTCAAGTGAAGGTCAAGGGTCAACTGATGTTTCTTTTGGGTGTTGGCTATGCTATCCATCAAGCTGTTGCTCTTTTTTTCAAAACACGAAAGCAAATGCTGCCTCCCATGAAAAATTATTGGGTTGATGTCTGACCCTTGACCCTGCCACTTTGTTGACAAGACCACATATGCTAGATTATAAATAAATAAAACTGGTAGTACCATGCATATGCTAATGAAATAACATAGAGGGCGCCCTGCTATTACCAGTGTTATCAGCTGGAAGTGAGAATTCTAGATATTCAGACAGCTCTGATTGGTCAATTGCACCTATCATTTTATATGTAATACAGATTCACAAAGAGAAGCACAGATTTAAATTACAAATTAGGTAGACATGATTACAAAGTATGTATGCCTGTTCTATAACTTATACTGCATATCATGTGACTTTATCTATTGAAAGATAGATGTGTTGTTAGAGATATATTGTTATGATTTAATAATAACCATGGCAACATCAATTCTGATATTCCAATTCACACATTCAGGAGACTGGTAAATAACTACTGTGAAAATGTTTTGGGGGACACATACACGACATCAAGAAATATGAAAGATAAACTCACCAATGTAACAAAAAGACAAAATGAATTTAAAAATGCTGGAGGTATATACTGGTTAGCATGCAGTTTGAGAGTTTGATCTGAATTGAAAAGTTTTCTTTATATTTCAGTTGGTACTGATTAGCAAAGGGAGTATAAACCTTACCCAATTCAACAATTTGAAACATACTACACTATTTAAAAATACATTCACAAAAGATTTCTCAAGATAAAAAACAACAGCAGTTGTATGGTAAAGTTATCTCATGGAATTACATAAGTTAAAAGTTGAATGGATTTTCTAGCTTCTTAAATAAGGGAAGACTAAAAGCTGATGAAAAACATATTTCATGATATGTCAATGAAATATGAAACCATTTTCAGTTATCATCTGATCTTTAAAATAGTTCAGTGTAAACTTCTTTAAAATGTACAATGTAGACTTGACTGTTATCTATATGGATTATAATGGAAAGGAATTAGTCATGGAAAACCATGATTTCTTAAAAACTTGTTGAGAAGACACTGTCATGACAACTTTTGTTTCTCACACGTATTGGTAGAGTCAAAGCTTATGCATGATGCTGTGATGGGTTGAGCAAATAGCACCATTGTTCTTGGAAGACTAGTTACTCTATTAATGGCAGCCTTTAGAAAACATGACATATAATAGCACCATTTTTGAAACATTAATGAACATGAAAAGTAAAAAAGAAAGAAAAGTAAGTACAATTACTACTGTGATATCCTTGATTTCTGGATGTCTTCTCATAAACACATCATAAAAGTTATCATTCAATTCCATAAAAGTAACATAATGTGGATATCAGAAATGAAATCAAAGTAGTTTTATTGTCTTTATTATTGTACACTTGCCAAAGAAGCCACAATACTTCCTTAATATTTTAGCGGATTTTTTCCAAAGAATTATCTGAAGATCAAAAAGCACAGCTTTGTAAGAAATTATAGTTTTCTGCAGACCTGACATCTACTGGCTCGACTTCTTAGACTACCAGCTTTCAAAGTTTGTGGTGATGGAACTGCAAATTGTTCATCTTCTCCTACTGTTACAAGCCAGAAACTGAATTTATTAGCATAGAAATGGCACATCCCTCTTCCACTACATTCTATAAATGGTGTGGCTCTAAAATCTTCCATACAGGAGCCAGGACTGGACAATGATTGGCCACCTCCCTCAGCACCAGATGCAGTGTACTGTGGAAATAAAACATATGAGACAATACCTTATTAGATACTCATCAAAAGCACACCCTACTAGATCACGACATTATCAATGATTATATAAGTCATTTTCATTTGAAGGCAGCTGACTGACAGTATAGTGACATCATAACTAACTGTACATATTGACATCATCACTAACTGTACATAGTGACATCATCACTAACTGTATATAGTGACATCATCACTAACTGTATATAGTGACATCATCACTAACTGTACATAGTGACATCATCACTAACTGTACATAGTGACATCATCACTAACTGTATATAGTGACATCATCACTAACTGTATATAGTGACATCATCACTAACTGTACATAGTGACATCATCACTAACTGTATATAGTGACATCATCACTAACTGTACATAGTGACATCATCACTAACTGTACATAGTGACATCATCACTAACTGTATAGTGACATCATAACTAACTGTACATATTGACATCATCACTAACTGTACATAGTGACATCATCACTAACTGTACATAGTGACATCATCACTAACTGTATATAGTGACAGCATCACTAACTGACCTACCTTTCTCATCCTGTCAATAAACTGCACATCAGATGATTAATTGTTATTCAATCCAAATTTTTATTTTTTCAAGAGAAGCCTGTACTTATTTATAAAATCTGCGGTCAGAGATATGAATCTAGATGTCACCACAAAGATCATTACAAGAAAATTTATCCCTGCAGATTTTGAAATTAAAAATACAAGAATGAGCCTCATAAACTTCAACATGATCTCTATAACAAAGCTACTGAAATAATTTCAATATAGTAATGTCTTACATTTGGTTGCTTTAAAACACAACACCCTTCAGCATCCATACATTTCTGAAACATTTATGCTATATCTTTCAGTATTTTTAATTTTGTTTATTAAGTTTCTGTCAGTAGAATGCTTATTGTGTAAAGTGACAATGAAAATTTGGAAAGATTTCATTGTCAGTATCATCTGATATTATTTACAGTCTCATTACTGACACCAAACAAAATGACCACATGAAATCATGCTTGATGATTTACCTGCATCGATCATGAATGAAAAGATATAACAATTAGCAGATCAACTGTCTGTGTACAATATGTACTGGCATGGAAGTAACTGCTGTCATGAACTATGAACTGACTGTAAGTGTAGTTTCAGTGACTCTGTTGGTGTCACATATGCCCTGTGTTTGTATCAAGTATGATCCATGTTACACTGGTCAGTAATTTTAAAAGAGCCTAGTGTTCTACCAGCAGGTAAATCTTGAACATTATAAAGCACCGTCATACTATGGTAGTTTTGTTGTAAATTAGAAGAAAACAAAAATTGAAACACGGGAAAGAACCTGAACATCCACAAGGACATAATTTTTCAAGCTTTTATACCTGCAAATTTAGGGAAGCATATATTTTGACTGACAGTGACAAATTAGTTAAAAAAATTGAATACGTAAATTTCATCACCATAACATGATTGAAGGCTGATAAATCCAAGGAACGTTTCAGTCAGACACAAAAGTTTTCTGATCAGTGGTTTCACAGGAGTGTACAGTTGAAAGATGTCAGATGCAGACAGATTATCAGCTTATTTGATGAGTTTTGCGTCACTGACAGAAGAGCTAAAAAGCAAGCCATTCACATCCTTACCATTGCAAAGCTGTAACCAATCCAGATACCATCCCAGCCATTGGGACATCTTGGTATGGTTAAATCTTGACTATGTACTGCCATGACTTGTTTAGGAGACTCACAGACAGAACAACGACTGATATACGGGATGATATCTGTGTCTCCAACTGGCATCATTGGCATTGGAGCATTGGTAGACAACCAATAGGATTTGTCGTTACGGCTTGCATAGTTACATTGATTGTTTATGTTGCAGAAGACAAACGGCATTGGACTAAACCTGGGAAGACACGATCCTGCAGTGCCTGTTATAAAGATAAAAACAAAATCATCTTTAGTAGAGTGTGCACATCACTTAAAACTGTTTTGCAAATGTAAAAGAGTGACATGAAATTAACTATAACAAGCGACCTAGCGGCCGATATAGCTCCGCTGTGTTTATGTAGAGAATTACTATTTTTGGTATGTTGATGTAGAAGGTGGAAATTTTTGATAGCTCAATGCAGTGGCCAGAAAAAAGTGGCTAAAATAGCTGCAAAATACACAATTGAAGATTTCATCATACTTTGAATATATCACATCGGACAATCCCTAAGAACATGTCAACCAAAGCTATCTGATGAGTAGTTTTTTGAGAATAAAATTTTCTGACCACAAATGGCAACGATTGCCCCAAAAATAAAAATCGCAGACTTCATCATAATTTCAAAAGATCAAATTCAGTTCATCTATAGAGACCTGTATACCAATTTCAAAGCTGTTAGACCAGTACTTTTTGAGAATCACATTTTTTGACCAAAAATGGAAAAAATTGCCCCAAAAATACAAAATTGCAGATTTCATCATAATTTCAACAAATATCACTTAGTTTATCTATAGAAACCTGTATACCAAATTTCAAAGCTATCAGATGAGTAGTTTTGGAAATACATATTTTTGACCAAAAATGGCAAAAATTGCCCCAAAAATACAAAATTACAGATTTCATCAGAAATTATATTACTTAGCTCATCTGTAGAAACCTTTATACCAATTTTCAAAGCTATCAGACCAGTACTTTTTGAGAAACACATTTTTTGACCAAAAATTGCAAAAATCGCCCCAAAATTACAAAATTGCAATTTTCATCATAATTTCAATAAATATCATTAAGATGATCTGTAGGAACCTGTATACCAAATTGCAAAGCTATCAGATGAGTAGTTTTGGAAATACACATTTTTTGACCAAAATTGGCAAAAATTGCCCCAAAAATACAAAATTGCAGATTACATCATAATTTCAATAAATATCATTAAGATGATCTGTAGGAACCTGTATACCAAATTGCAAAGCTATCAGATGAGTAGTTTTGGAAATACACATTTTTTGACCAAAAATGGCAAAAATTGCCCCAAAAATACAAAATTACAGATTTCATCAGAAATTCAATATGTATTACTTAGTTCACCAATACAAACCTGTATACCAAATTTCAAAACTATCAGTTGAGTACTTTTTGAGAAATACATTTTTTGACCAAAAATGGCAAAAATTGCCTTAAAAATGCAATTTTCAATATTTCTGCACAATTTGAACAAATCTGAAATAAGTCATCCCTAGGGACATATGTACCAAATATCAAAGCTATCTGACTGTTAGTTTTGAAGAAGAAGATTTTTAAAGATTTTTTTACCAAAAATGACAAAAATTGCCTTAAAAATACAAATATGCAATTTCACCACTATTTAAACAAATCTGACTGAAGTCACCCTAAGTAAACTGCATATAAAATTTTAAAGCAATCGGACAAGCGGTTTCAGAGAAGAAGATTTTTTTACCAAAAACAGCAAAAAATGCCCCAAAAATACAAATATGCAAATTTCACCATGATTTGAACAAACTTAAGTGAGGTCATCCCAAGTGAACTGCATATAAAATTTCAAAGCAATTGGACTTGCGGTTTCAGAGGAGAAGGCAATTGTTGACGGACGACGACAGACGACGGACGACGACGACGGACGACGACGGAAAATCAACCTATTTGATAAGCTCCGCGTCGCTGACAGCGGAGCTAAAAATGCGCATCGTCATTTTACAGGTGTATAGTCAAAGGTTGTGAGTGAAACAAATCTGCTTAGCAAGTATGCTTGAAGTACCATACATAACATACATGCTTCACACCGTATAGTGTGAAAAAAAACACATTCCATGTATTTGGACATAAATATCTGCATGCTGTATCACTTCTGTGGTTTTTAAAATTTCTATTCACGTACTGTCCTGTGTTACTCTATAGAGAACTGTACTCTCCTTGAAAAACACATTCAAGTCATATGTGTGTGTGTGTGTGTGTGTGTGTGTGTGTGTGTGTGTGTGTGTGATCATTAAAATTGGTGGATATTGAAGACAAAATTACCTAGATCCTGGAAGTGAGATTTGTCATTCCCTTCTGTATACAGCAAACTGTATCCATTCCACAACTCCCTTTGTCCTTCAGGACAAGCTGGTACCTGTGCTGTTTGACTGTGCCGTGTAAGCAAGAAACTTCTCAGTGCAGCAGGGGCTGGTATGCCAGGTTCACCTATATCACCAAGGGCACCTGTTGGACCTGAGAGAAACCATATTCTGTAAAACTGACAGGTCTATGACTTTCGAAAAGTTGGTGAATCACTGCTATGATTTCACCAACAATGACAACAAACAGACAAAAGTGTTCTTTACTCAATTCCCAGTGTGGAATATCTCTCGTTGGATACAGGGCTTGAAACTGACTTTTTTCCCTAATAGTCCATTTGGGCTACCATTTTCTGAAGTTGGTAGCCCAATGATGAGGTCTGGTAGCCCATGCATGAATGAAGAATCTTTTTGTAAAGGATATTTTTATTTGTATCTAGACAATGAAAGATTTATTTTTCATGATTCTATTCAGGAAGTGAATTTTCTAGTCATTTGATATCAATACCCAAAGATCATCATAGCCTTAGCAGAACAGTAATGCCTCAAAGTTTGACGACCTATTCACACATATGCAGAGCTTATATGCAAATTTTGATATTTGCCATGACAACGACTTTTCACTCAGCACGTGTAAACATAACATGGCTGAAAATAAGTTGGCTATGAATTTCAGGATGACAGCTTGGTACAGTCATGTTCCCAATACTTTTGTGGCAATTTTGGCTATATTTCTCCACCATAGTACACTACATGGATGATCTTGTACACTTTGGAAAGCGTAATTGTGGATGGCCCGACAGCTTTTTCTTTGAATAATTTTGTGTTTAATTGTGATTGATGCATTGTGATTAAACAAATAATAAAATGAATTTTCATTGGCCATCATTTCCCAAGCCTGTCATCCAAGTACATCAGTTCAGATAATGATATTTTATTGAAAGTTTGTCGCAACAAATTCGACTGCACTGTCACCTTTCAATTTGCATAAGAAAGTCATAGTCTATTAGTTCTGTGTCCAGCAGCTGCGTTTGACTGTATGAGCGTCAGTCATCTCACAGAGATCAACATCATGTCACCCACTAAGTAATTTCATGTCCCAGGCTTTGGTAGTCCGTGTGGACTACCATTTCATGGATTTTGGTAGCCCCAGGGAAAAGTTGGTAGTCTGTGGACGCGGGACTACTGCTAATTTTGAGCCATGCTATAGTTGGAAAGTAGTCTTCTCAGTCGCTTCTGTGTTCAGCTACCAACGTTTGGATAATGGGGACAGCTACAGTTGAAGACATCGGTACAAAATCAGCTGATGAGAGACCTGGTTACTTCTAATTGACAATTGTGTGTAGAATAATGGGCAACAGCTACTTTTTATTATACATAGTTTTCAATAAACTTTGAATGTAGAAAGCTATACAATACCTCCAGGTCCTGGACTGCCTGGTCTGCCTCTAAATCCTTGGAAGCCATCAGACCCATCTCTACCTGGTGTACCAACAATACCACGATCTCCTTTCTCTCCCTTTTCACCACTTCCTCCTGCATTCATTAAGTTGAGATTCCAAAATAAGTGTGTTTTCCATAATATTATGAATTATTAAGATAAATGGTCATCTCTGAAAAGGTTTCAAACGTTTACTGCAATATTGACTGCAGTTGCCATATTCTGGTAAATTGATGGTCAGTAACCGTTACTGTGTGTTGGGAGACATCAGTGGTTTATACAGAGAAATGAGCTGTAAATTAAGGGTAAATTATTGGTAAATGAATCACATATACAAAGTTTGTCCATAGCACATCTGGACACAGTCCTTGAGACTTTCTTTCCTTTTTTCATTTGCTGATATCTACGGTGTTGACTTTATCAACTTAAATGTGCTATAGGTGTCTGCAGACACCTATGTTTCATTGTCAACTTAATAGATTGTGTAATGGATCAACAATTTACAAAATAGCAGGTGAGAGGTTGTCACATGATAAAAATGACATATGCAATACAACAAAAAAAGGTTTTGAAATATTCTCTATTCAAACAAAACAGTGAAAAGGAAAGCAGAGGTGTAATGTGTCTTCATAGCACTTCTTTATAATTTTAAGTACAAGTTTTTATTTTATAAGCAGTGCCGCTGAGTACATATACTTACAATAGTCCAGTTTTGATGGGGTTCTGAAGTAACGTGGCAGTGTGAGGAAGTAGCAATATACTTTACTTTATTTATCACCATAAATTACTTATTTAGTGTCAATGAAGCCATTGTTTGTGGGGTTTACATTGAACTCACCATCTGGACCTCTACGTCCTGGAAGACCCTGGAATCCTGGTGGTCCTTGCAATCCTGGTAATCCAGGGTCACCACTATCACCTTTGATTCCTGGTGCAGCATCTCCAGGCTCTCCTGGCTCTCCTTTTAGTCCATTGAAGCCAGGCGGACCTACAAAGACGGCAAAGTAGCATTTTATTGACTTGTATTATGAATATGTGCAAGATTGCACAATGTTCATGCTTTGACATTAAACAGTAGTGTATGATTTATGTATGTTGTCTGTATCAACTCTCTGTACCCTGTAGTATATTGGTGAATTCATGAGACTGCAAAATATATGTCCTTTATGCCTACTTGGCAACAAATCAAAGCCAATGTTCTTTGTTTTGGCATATAGAGCACACTGCATATGTAGTTTCAATTCAATTCAATTCAATTCAATTACTTTATTATCCACAATAAATGTAGAAATTTGCCTTCAGGCTCATCATATACAAATTAAAATAGTACAACTAGCAAGAGCATTCTATAAAAAGGGACGCTATTACACATTGAAATGCTTAAAAACACACACAAGGGCGACATAGATACAAAAATTGAAACACAGACGGAAACAAATAAGGACCAACTGGAGGTTTAAAACAACAACATCGAGGTTGAGTTTAAAATTGAAACTGCTGATGGAAGAAATTACTTTTAGAAGAGTTTTTCTTTGCACGAGGAACCCGAAAACGTCTCCCTGACGAAGCTTCTGGAAGTAACCATGAAGAGGGTGATCAGAATCATTGACAATGTTGTGCGCTTTCCTTTTCACTGCCAGATGGTAAAGGTTTACAAGGGAATTTTGACGACAGCCAATAATTTTTTCTGCCATCCTAACAATACTAGAAAGCTTACTTCTGTTTCTGCCAGTCAAATTACCATACCACAAAATGATATTATAGGTTGAATTCTTGCATTGCCCTAGAAATCAATGATCCTGTTTTTGAAGGGCAGTTAAGAAATGCAAGTTATGCAGCCCTTACTACCTTGCACAGGATGCTTCTGTCACACAAGTTCAAAATTAAACATCATGGCAATGGTCACAACTGTCAATTAACATTCACTACACTGATGACAAGTTCACATAGGATAAGAAGATGAGAGGTTTCAACCACACAATTATATTGCCTTTTTTCATGATTTTCTAAGGTAAGTGTGTATGAAGATGATTCAGCTCCTTACCTTGTGGTCCTTCTGGACCAATGTCACCGGTATCACCTCGTTCGCCACTAAAACCATTGACACCTGGTAGTCCTGGCTTACCTGGTGGTCCATCATCACCAGCCCCACCTGAAATCATTAGACAGTTCTGTTAGCTGCTTCTAAAACTACGGTAAGTGCTAGACCTTGTAAAAGTATATATGTACATTATCCTAGGAAGATAAACATCACGTTTCTCCCAACATATTACACATAATAGATATCCAAATGCACTATTAATTCTCTATCACATACGTATGTCCATGAAGTAAATATTATTTTGATACATGCAGCACGAATAATAGTCATCTCGAGTACTGAAAGCATAAAATGGTTTGTTTTTGATAATCATATATGCATGAAACCATTTCTTTTTTATGTTTAATCATGCAAATATTACTTGCTAGTTGATTCTTTAGGGGAATAAAATGTTGGCTTTATTGTGGTTTTTAGCCACTTTCATTTTACACATTTCCATCTACTTTCATTTCTTACAAACTTCTTTAGTGAAATCAGCATGCTATCATTTTCATTGAGGAGAGGCTACCAAATATTGAAAAAAAGAATCTGTTTGGGATTTAAGAAAAGGCATTGGTCTATGTCACAAACATCTAACATTTTGTGAGGTAGACAATAACATATTGTACAAATCTTACCTTCATCACCAGGCAGTCCTGGAAATCCTCCAAATCCAGGTAATCCGGGACGACCGGGTGAACCGTCTCTTCCTGGGGAACCTGCCTCTCCCTCCATACCTTTAGGTCCTTCAGGACCATTTTCACCTTGTGCTCCTGGGCGACCTTCACGACCTTTGACACACATTGATGCATAGTATGTTATTCAAACAAGCTACTCCATTGTACAAGGATATACATCAGCTTGGACATGTTTTCACAAGTAGAAGAGTACAAGTATCACAGTTTTATTTGTCTACATTTGTCACAATAAATAAAACATCATTATGATTTGTCACAATAAATAAAACATCATTATGATGTACCATAAAAATCCTATCAATTCAACTGCAAAAAAAATAATTATGGCTTTAAATTGCCGAATCATTAGAAAATTAACAATGCCAAAATACTTTTAGTGGTCCAATTATTAGGGATTTCAACTTTGTTGACAGTTCATAAGTGATATGCTTACCATCTTGGATGATTAAAACATATAAAGGTGACTTTCCTGAAGTCCCTACTTAGACATTCTATGCTGTATATTGTATTGTTCCGTGTATTTTATCAAATATGATATGTTCAAAGCACTTTCTCATGATTGGTTGGTTGAGTTATTAGAGATGGAGAAAGTCCCAATTCCCATCTGTGGTTGAACTGATAAGAGTAAAATAAAATTATGTTTCGAGAGAAAAATAGGGTGGTCGAATTAATAGAGTGGTTGAATTGATAGAGTTTTTACAGTAGGCCTTCATATATATGAAATATAGAAATGTAAACAATTATGGCAAGTGGCATACAGCGTGTGGAGGGGTCACAGTCAGAAAAATTGTAACAACTATAAGCTCGGTTATTGAACCAATCTTTTTTGAGATTGGGGATTTGGCCGAGCGGTTTTGTCTGTGGTTTCTCCGCCAGGTAATTGGCTGCTGTATGTTGTGAGTTTGAACCTGATTGAAACCATCACATTTTCTACCCTGGGTTGATAGCTCTGCTGGTGGACAGAATTGCCCCCAAGGCTGTCTTTCACCCAGTTTAAGAGATGTATTCATTGGCATTGCTTTGATAAAGTTTGTGTGCGATGTGTGATAGTCAGTATGTGAGTGCAAGTGCTTCATGAACTCTACAGCCTGTGGAGGGGTCGTGGTCAGAACAATTGCAACAACTATAAGCTCAGTTATTGAACCAATCTTTTTGAGAGCAGGAATTTGGCTGAGCGGTTTTGTCTGTGGCTTCTCTGCTAGGTGACTGGGTGCCGTACGTTGTGAGTTTGAACCCGAATGAAACCATCATACACATAAGGACATAAAAACATAAATGTTAATGGAGCTATTGATGACTAGATCACTTTTCAACCACGGCTAAATGTTTGTGGCTCAGGAATGCATCAATTCAAAAAAACTTTCACTTAAAGTAAAGAATAGTCTGTTCACTATAGGCTACATCAGAATTAACGACAGCATAGGGGATATTTTTGACTTTTACTATCTGGTATTCATTTTTAAGCAGATGTTCCACTTGATTCCACTTACAATTACATGAGACAAGGTACACAGCCAATAACTAATCATGAACATTTGTCTAAATTTGAAAATCATGCTTAATATTGCGTTAAGCACTGACTTTGAAAACTAAATGTGACGACTAGCCACTGATGAGCAAAATCACTACAGGTCTAAATCTGCATGTTGCAGAAATTCACAGAAAATGAAGACTTTGAAAATTATGAATAAAGGGATCACTCTCGCAAAACAACCCATTACATACAAAATGTAGAGATGACAATATTGCGTCATAACATGTGTCAATGTTTAGTTTGATGTATTCAGTAGCCTTTCAGATAGTGATATCTGAAATTGTCAATGTGCAAATTAGGGAATAATCTTAGAAGCCATAACCACCGAATCTGACCAGATTTAGCTGTAACAAATCAGAACACAGCTACAGCCTTTATTTGTGTCACTGTGACTATTCTTTAAATGCTGTAATAACAGACAACTCCAGATTGACAGGTACATGGTTTTAAAGGAGACCTTGTCTTGACACATGAGCCAAAACATCAGTTAAATATACCCACAATTACATTAGCTCCTACTACAATCTATTAGGAGCATTTTGTTTCCTTACCTTGAAGTCCTGGATCACCTTGACGTCCTTTGTCACCTCTCTCTCCCTTTTCCATTCCTCGTCCAGGTTCACCACGATCACCTTTCTGACCAGGAAAACCAGGGAAACCATCATCACCTGCACAAATGGCATTAACGCATTTTTACAATCATTAATTTGAACCAGCAAAAGAAATAATGATTTACCTGTAAATTCCATAGTGACTTTCACATGCATTATTGGGTGAGGAAAATCAGTGTTGGTGACTCACTATAAGCAACTGAACTATGGTTTTGTTGAACTTGCTATTGGCCAAATATTGAAATTCACACAAGTGTGGACCACACTACCATACCGACTGTATGGTAGTAAGTTTGATTGAAACAAACACCATGAAATCAGTAAACAAGATAAACTGTATTTAATTGCCTTGGGAAGCAGAAAGTCAGAGATTGTGAGTCAAAAGAAAAATGCCTCTGCTGTGGAAAGAAGCATCACACCTCACTGTGTACCATGGCATTGAGTTATAGGTGCCGCCAACTAAGCTGTTCGTGCAAAAAGGTGTTCGTGCGCAGTTTTTCAGCGGGCGGGCAAATTTTAAGACTAATCAGCGGGCGGGGAGAAAAAATCGATATTTACTGTGGGCGGGGAAGAAATTTCATTATTTTCAGTGGGCGGGGAGAAAATTTTTGACAGTGGGTACCCAAAAATTCGTCGAGGGAGGGGAAAACCGTAGTTGAATGAAGTTGAGGAAGAGGGGAGCAATGTTCCAAGGTATACTGCTAGCTGCTCGCATGGTTTTGTGTTGATTTGAGTTGCCTAGTGGGTATCTAGTGGGCAATGGGGAATTTCAGTAGTGGGGAGAGGGCAGTGGGGAGCTTGAATTGTTGTGGGGAGTGGGGAGCGGGCAGACCATATATACTGGAGGGCAGTGGGCATCAAAATTTAGTGGGAGGGCACAATTTCCGTGTATGCCAGTGGGAGGGCAGTTACGAACAGCTCTACTTTCCCCTCCAAATTTTAGGTCAAGGTCAAAAATATGTAAAATTGGTATATTAGCCCTCAAAACATGTTTTGTGATGATTTTGCAAAATTGATGAAATTTACCAGTTGGCGGCACCTTGAGTTACACTAACTATACCAATGCTTTTGACTGATCACAACCAACTCAAGGTGTGCAACAGCCACATGGTTTTGAACAGGCTTTAAGTCAACACTGAGATAATCACAAATCATGCAGCTTGGTTAATCTGTACATCACCCTTTGACACATAATTTATTTTGGTGTTCAGCAATTCAAAGAGAAAATGTACTTCTATCTGAAAACTATGACAGTCAGTGTAATACTGCAATGACAATGTGAACTCATGCAGGTAATCTTCTTCATTATCTTAATCATTTATGAGATACTCCATTTACAGCAATATATTCAGCAAATTCACCTATATCTTGACAATGGGGACAGGGTGTAAGTGATTTTATCACATTTACAGCAATATATTCAGCAAATTCACCTATATCTTGGCACTGGGGACAGGGTGTAAGTGATTTTATCACATTTACAGCAATATATTCAGCAAATTCACCTATATCTTGGCACTGGGGACAGGGTGTAAGTGTTTTATCACATTTACAGCAATATATTCAGCAAATTCACCTATATCTTGGCACTGGGGACAGGGTGTAAGTGATTTTATCACATTTACAGCAATATATTCAGCAAATTCACCTATATCTTGGCACTGGGGACAGGGTGTAAGTGATTTTATCACATTTACAGCAATATATTCAGCAAATTCACCTATATCTTGGCACTGGGGACAGGGTGTAAGTGATTTTATCACATTTACAGCAATATATTCAGCAAATTCACCTATATCTTGGCACTGGGGACAGGGTGTAAGTGATTTTATCACATTTACCAATATATTCAGCAAATTCACCTATATCTTGGCACTGGGGACAGGGTGTAAGTGATTTTATCACATTTACAGCAATATATTCAGCAAATTCACCTATATCTTGGCACTGGGGACAGGGTGTAAGTGATTTTATCACATTTACAGCAATATATTCAGCAAATTCACCTATATCTTGGCACTGGGGACAGGGTGTAAGTGATTTTATCACATTTACAGCAATATATTCAGCAAATTCACCTATATCTTGACAATGGGGACAGGGTGTAAGTGATTTTATCACATGGATTTCCCCCTAACAAGAAAATAAATTATCGACCAATTGCAGCCCCCCCACAAAAAAAATCATTCTGTCACTTAAAGCACAGCAAATTCTTCCTCAGTCATCTGATACATACATGCACCAACAGAACATGAACCTTCAATACACATTTGCCCTAATACAAATGCTGTATTCATAGCATACATATTTGCACAACCTTCCTTAGCAAGATACCCCTCAGCTAATCCCTACCAATGTGTGAGGCCTGATAGACACTGTGATTTTGACACAGCACTGTGTTCGGTAGATCTGAAAAAACCTAAAACATGGTGTAACTAATCTGTGTACCTCAATGATAAGGCTGTGTACCTTGATGATAAGGCATTTATTCCTGAATTTACTCATATCACAGATAAATAATCTTTCCACAATACATGATTTTATTGATCATTCAATAGATCCTAAATTCTATGTTGATAATAGATCCTAAATTCTATGTTGATAATAGATCCTGAATTCTATGTTGATAATAGATCCTGAATCTATCTTGATAATAGATCCTGAATTCTATGTTGATAATAGATCCTGAATTCTATGTTGATAATAGATCTTGAATTCTATGTTGATAATAGATCCTGAATTCTATCTTGATAATAGATCCTGAATTCTATCTTGATAATAGATCCTGAATTCTATCTTGATAATAGATCCTGAATTCTATCTTGATAATAGATCCTGAATAATATCTTGATAATCGATCCTTAATTCTATCTTGATAAAAGATCCTGAATTCTATCTTGATAATAGATCCTGAATTCTATCTTGATAATAGATCCTGAAAATATCTTGATAATGATCCTAATTCTATCTTGATAATAGATCCTGAATTCTATCTTGATAATAGATCCTGAATTCTATCTTGATAATAGATCCTGAATTCTGTTTTGATAATCTATGTGATATAAGATAAAGTATATACACACCTTCTTGGCCCTTTTCACCATCAAGACCATTGATACCTGGTCGACCATCTAAACCTCTAGCTCCCTTGTCACCCTGAGGTCCTGTCTCACCAAGCAGCCCTGGAGCCCCACGTGGACCAAAATCACCTGTAATTAAGAATTATGTTTTAATGACAGAACTCACCTAAGACATCAACTTGCAAGCATCCATAGCAATAGTACTGACTTGAATTTTTCAGTGATTAAATTTTGATTATGATATTGTACTGGTATTCTCTTGTTGTTCACTATTTCTTTTTTGATCATTTACAGTTTTTCTTGTGTTATAATTATGTCAGTTTTCACAAGGTGCACAACAAGCAAGATGACATGCTGACAGTTTGTCAATGCTGACATACCTGGATCTCCCTCTTCACCTCTCTGTCCTGGTACACCATTCAAGCCAGGCAGACCAATGGAACCTTTCTCTCCTAAAATTCAAAATATAAGACAAGTAAAAAAAGGTATTCATCAAAACAGCTGATCTCTAGAGTAAATTGCTTTTGTAACTGTCTTTGTATATCCCTTCTTTCTTATCCAGATTTTATCTGATACAGTCACTGGTACTTTGATCACCTTTGTGACATATACGATTGGGGAGAAGCAAAGTCCTTTTATTTACAATGGAAATCTAGATATTCTGATGTTGCATTCCATTATAAAAAAACAATTCTTTCTTTTCTCGCTAACCTGACCAAAAACAGTACTCACCCACTACAAAGCAAAGAAACTCTTGCATAAGTGGTTGTACATGCCAACTCAGAGAAGTGTAAATTGCAAGACAACATTAGACAATCAAACAATAATTTCCCTTACAAATCACAGTTTTTACACAAGAATTACAAACCACATTTATATTACACTAGATATAACTTTAAAATGATGTTTGAGAAATAAATAGGATTTAATCTCTAATAACTTTTAACTTGGGCTTGAAACATTTTGGAGATTTGATTTTGCATGATACAAATATTTGCCAAATTTAAACAGACAGACTATAAATATTTTCCTCTTTACTTACATTCTGAGAATGAGAAAATCCTAAATGCATATGCAAGAAAACCACAAATGCATTACACATACCTTTGGGTCCTGAAGGTCCCACATTTCCTGGAAAGCCTGGTCGTCCAGGAAATCCAGTAAATCCAGCAAAGCCCTTTTCACCCTGCTCACCAGGTTGACCTTTGCGACCTGTTGACAATAAGTGCACAGCATGATGAATTTCAATTGCTGGGATAGAGTAATGGTGTGGCATGTTTCACAACTAGTCAGGACACATGAAGGATAACTTGCATTATGTAAAATAATAGCCAAGATTTCACTGTATATTGAATTGTATTACTATGCATGTTGATAATAATTTCCTCGTATGAAGTTTTAATGAAATCTGTCAATAAATCCACGAGTAATGTAACAATATGGTTTCCTAGTGTCCAAATTTGATCTTATAATTACCATGGCTTTTTATCACTATGTGTCATTTTAATGTTGTTGAAATGGGGAAATGTCAAATAACTTGGTCCACAGTGCTAAAAACTTGACCACTTAAACAATTCTTACAACTGTCAATTTCATAGGGCACTCAAAAGGTGGTAATATATAAATGTTTGCAATATACAAAATATGCAGTATACACATTGACTTTGACATTGGATATAAATCAAAACAGTCATAACAAGTCATTGATGATGACATAGTCCCTTACGACATATAATTGTGTTGCTGCTGCGTGGTGACCTGCAGTCCACTACCATCCATGTGGCAAAAAAGGCTGACGTCTGTCCATATGAACTAATGTAAGGCAAAATAACTTAATAAATACATTCAATAAAGTTACACAGATTGATTTATAAAATGGGCACAACAGGCATTTAATGGGGTTTTTAAAATGTCTTTGAATGATTTTCTGAAGATATTTATACTAATTTCATAGAATAATTCTCAGTTACCTTGGAATCCTGGAAATCCTGGTCCACCTTTTGATCCTTTCATCTTTTTCATCATTTCTTCCAGATCATCCATTCCCTCAGCTGGCATTCCCTTTTCACCTTTGACACCTTTGAGGAGACTAATACGGCCTGCACGACCAGGTCTACCTGTAGGACCAGGCCTACCAGCTGGCCCGCTTTCACCTGCAATTTAACAATAAATTTTTTACTTTGTTCACAGATGAAAGAACACATGATAATTGTACTCAAATTTCAATCTTGAGCAGTTGAATTTCACCATTCTCAATGTTGTACTGTAAAGCAGTTGAATTTCACCATTCTCAATGTTGTACTGTAAAAGATATCTCTGGCAGCTTCCATCTCCATCATGCAATGACTGTACCTTGATCTGAATCAAAAGCTACCATTTTAAATATTGCAATGAACTGATCCACTACAAAACATGATTATCATTACACACTCTGCTGATATTAATATCAGGTGTTTGATTTAATGTTTGTACCTTTCAATCCATTATCTCCATCTGGACCACGAGGTCCTGGTTCTCCGGGTGGTCCATCACGCCCCTGTTCAAAAACACAAAGTTTAGAAATTTCAGATAAGACTGGTTACAATGTAAACTTGCATAAATAAATACAATAAATTCGGAAAATGCGGAGTTTGGCTTGCAGATGAATCATGCAGCCCCACATGATATCCACCATCACAGTAACAAGAACAGGTGCTTACAATTCAAAAAGGTTTCACAAAATGAACACTACTTGGGATAGTTTACAGTAAGTATATGCCACTATACCACTGTTCATACAGGTTTAGTCTACAGCATATGTTTCCATAAATTTACTTAAACATACATGAATAAAGCTGTGAAAACTGCATTTGTATTACTGGTCTCTACATTGCTAGTCACTACATTCAAATTAATCCTGGAACAGCCATGGAATTCAGAGAGATTTATTTATGAGCTGTGTGTGCATGAATGGGTCTGAATCTTTTTCTTACACACACACACACAATTTCGAGAGCATAAATATTCAACAAAACTGGGGAAGCAACACTAAAGTCCTGTGGCCATGTCTTTTCAGTCTAAGCTGTAACGGTATTAAGTTGAAAATGATCAGCAGAACACTGTAGAACAAACATGAATGTACATACACAAAGCCACTTGGCACATTTATGAGCTACACATTCCATTTTTTCTGGTATAACTTGTGTTTCGGCCTGTTTACCTTAAATCCTGGGTTTCCGGGAAATCCAGCAAAGCCAGGACTACCCTTCTCACCAGCATCCCCGGGTTCCCCTGCAACACCGTCTGGACCTCTCTCACCTGGTAGGCCATCTTCTCCAGGTGCACCGTTGTCTCCTGGAGAACCATTATCACCTGGTCTCCCATCAAATCCAGGAAAACCTAATGAAGAACAATAGAATGTATCTTGTTACAATTACTCGTCAGTGATGTGTAAATATTATACAAATTAAAGTGTTACATTGATATTATAGATGATATCTTAATAAAACTTTAATAATGTCCTGTCTTCATTACAAATTGATGATTGCATGTTGAATATTACTGAAACTAATTTTCAGATGTTTCCGTTGAAAGGGCTATAACGCAGATCATTTTCAGTGAAATTTTCACATGGCATTACAAAATCTACCGGTACACCTTTTTCAATTAGTGAGAATGACACTGCATTCCTATTTGGTCAGAACTGACGTAACTTTGACATTTTAAAGTCATTTGAAAACTATGAGGAATGACGTTTCTTTTCACTCCTGGCATCACATAGATAAACATCACCAACATTTAATTAAACATCAAGGTAGCCTTCCCCAGGCATTAAAACACTAAATTTTCAAAGCTGATAATCAACAGGCTTCAGAGAATAAGATTTTCTGATCAAATTTCATCACTAGCATAGATTCATCCAAAGGAAGCTAAATAAAACATCCACCTATAAGATTAGCTCTGCCTCGCTGACAGCAGAGCTAAAAAGTTGGCAAAATCTGAATGTTGGTTAGCATCTTGTCCAAATTAATTTACATCTTGAATAATCACACAGTTTGTTGTGAAGTACCTAGTGTAGGTGCATTTTTTAATGTTTTGCTTGTTGTTTTTTCCTCCTATATATTAGTTTTATCTGAAACAACTTAAAGAAAAATAATAATAATAATTATAATAATAATAATAATAATAATAACAAGGCAGTATTGCTGAAGGCAATGAGTACTTGGGCCGTGATAGAGTAATTTTGAGGACAATATATACTACTATTCAAATATGGTCTTGAATTTCCTCCTGTCAATGAGGCATTTGATTAACTGGCTATTAAACGAAGCAATGGCATGACAACGGCAAAATATGTCTAGCAACTTTTGTGGAGTTTGAGGCAGGGGTTCTTTATTTATAGCGGGAATTGCTTAAACTCCTTAAATATTCAAATTACAGCAAATTTCTTTTGTTCTCGATGGTAGATGTCTAATATTTAGATGGGCATATTTAGATTTCTACCCTATAGTTATCCCTATATACCAAAATCGGACATCCAGCTCTATTGGCTTGCTCAGAATTAGATATGTGCATAATTAATGAGGTACAATATGTGGTGTCATAAGGTGTCCCATCATACCATTTATGAAGGGTGTAGCACTTGTGGTTACTGAGTTGTGGACAAATATATATATTTGAGGTCAAAGGTCATTGAGGTCACGTCACATTTTGTCATAATAATTGTATTGCTAAGTTATTCCTATATACCAAAAATCAGACCTCCAGCTCTATTGGCGCGCTCAAAATTATATATGTGCATAATTAATGAGGTACAATATGTGGTGTCATAAGGTGTCTTATCATACCAAATATGAAGGATGTAGCACTTGTGGTTACTGAGTTGTGGACAAATATATATATTTGAGGTCAAAGGTCATTGAGGTCACGTCACATTTTGTCATAATAATTGTATTGCTAAGTTATTCCTATATACCAAAAATCAGACCTCTAGCTCTATTGGCTCGCTCAAAATAAGATATGCACATAATTAATGAGGTACAATATATGGTGTCATAAGGTGTCCTTTCATACCAATATGAAGGGTGTAGCACTTGTGGTTACTGAGTTGTGGACAATATGTATATTTGAGGTCAAAGGTCATTGAGGTCACGTGAAGTTTTGTCAAACAAATTATATTGTTAACTTATCCCTATATACCAGAAATCAGACCTCTTGCTCTATTGGCTCGCTCATACTTAGATATGCACATAATTAATGGAGTACAATATGTGGCATCATAAGGTGTCCCATCATACCAAATATGAAAGGTTTAGCACTTGTGGTTACTGAGTCATGGACAATAATGTATATTTGAGGTCAAAGGTCACCAAGGTCACATGATATTTTGTCAAAATGTCTGAGATATCTGCGTGAACCGATGGACTCACTGATGCACTCACTGACGGATATGAGCCAATCTATAAGCCCCCTGGACTTTATCCGTGGGGACAAAAAAACTGTGTCACTGCATCCTTTAGGCAATATGAATACGATGAGAAACTAAATTTTTATTTTTCTTGGCATCATACATGCGAGTCTATGGAGAACTGCCTTATACATGGGAGTCTATGGAGGTGTAAACTAAAAAGTCCTCTAACACGGCCAAATTTGATAGCATTGTGAAACAAATCGACGTGCATCTGTATGGGGTTGGGTACTGTAGGCGTGAACGGACGGACGGACGCACGGACATGACCAAACCTATAAGTCCCCTCGGACTTCGTCCATGGTGATTAAAAACAACGCAACAGTTACACGGTACGTGAAAGTACCCATGATGCAATGCGATTTGTACACACGGAGATCGGCCTGCCCGTTATCCCCATTGCGCGTATGCACCCATAGAAACACGATACAATAGTTGAGTACATGCAGATACAGTCATCAGCGCGTTGCGATCGCCTCGAAAATATTTAGACTGACAGTGGAAGTTTTTCTTGTATTCACGTATATGTATTTATCATCGGCCAGATATAAGGATTGAACTTTTAGCACAAATGCTGCGATGTCTGATACATTGATAGCATGCATTACCGAGTTACTGAATGTCATTGTCAGCTCTGGCTACGCGGTGACACTGACAGAAACACATTTCGGCGAACGCAAGCTGCACTGAATCGACACCCTTCCAACCAGCAAAGCTGTTGAGGATTTAATGGACCGCAGTTTTCAACAAGCGATCGTGAAAGTTCTGTAAACACTTCAATATCCTGTGATCGTGCAGAAACAGCGTACTGCGTAGCGCCTTTGTAGTTTTACGTACGGCCAGTGTTGTTTACATCAGCCGGTCCCCGGGAGAAGACGGCAACGCAACCCTAAAAACGCATCGTAACAAAGAGTTTTGTCAACAGTTGGCAATGCAAAGCCACGTTCCTATCTGTTCTAGTCTTTACAGTTCGAGGACCGTGCAAAATGAACATTGATTCATATTTCGTGCGATCGAGAAATTACATGATTAATACCGGTACATAATACACAGATACAGCAATGAGCCATGTCATTTGTATTTGTTTCAGCGCCGTGTCTCGTACGATTTTAATCCGGCACAAGCGAGCGTAAGCCTGAGTAAAGTGCATGTGCATACAAAAGCAAAATTATAACATGGCAAAGTACATTTTTCATTCCGATGTGACTGTCTGTTTTCAAACTCTATCTCCTCCCTCGATTTTGGGGTCAACATAGGCAAGCAGTATATCGTTGGAATCGTATTTAATTGCACGACAATCTTATGTTGACCATTTCTCAAAATCCACGTTTGTAATCGAGAAATAGCCAAAATTCCGTTAAAAATCTCATTTTTTACTAAATAATTGCGCTGAAATTTCCAAATGACGGTCAAATAAAAATCTGGGAACATACTTTTACTCGGAGCAAGCATGGCAATGGTGTATGCACTCTTTCAGGCATCATTGATAAAAAACCAGAGAAGAGATAGCTAAAAATATCCCCAAAAGGGCAAAAAAATGAAAACTTAACGACAATTTTCAATGATATGGATCTTTGGATAGAAAAATGCTATAAAGATCCGGAAAAAAACTGAAAATGTACGTCTTTCGGGCTATCACATTGACGTAACTGCGAACGAGGATAAAAGTCATGCGTACGCATTCGACCTCAATTTCAAGCTGGGGGCTATTTTTGGACAGCTTTAGTCAGAATTGTAATGGCGCCCTCGGTGGTAGAATGGTGATCTCTGTGTGTACGAATCGAGTTGCATCATGGGATAAACCACGTACTGTGAGTTATGACAGCTACACCGGCGGTAGGTTCATATCCAGAGCCCCGTACGGTCTGCCGCCGTCGCTTGAAAACAATCTCATGCACCCGGCCATATGGGCAGCTGGCCGGATCACAGTCGCTCGAGAGCTATTCAGCTCTGGAACTATTCGCCCCATAGACGAGTATACAGAAGCGAGGTATTTCTCGCTTCTGTATACTCGTCTATGGGGCGAATAGTCCCAGAGCTGAATAGCTCTCGAGCGACTGTGGCCGGATGCATGACTTCCCGGAGAAGGCGAGCTGTCACGTTCAAAGCTCAGGATTATTTGTCGATCAAATTTCAGTAAATTTACCTTACCTAGATGAAATTTTGTCTATAGGCTGAAATTTCGCCGAAGTTTGACAAAATTACATCGATTTTTCAGGTTCATATGCGACATTTTTGAGTTTTGAGTGCAGACAGAAATAAGTTTTGAGGCAACATGGCTGCGACCCCATGTTGACCCCTAGCCCTGCGTACGATGCTATGTGCTACAGCTAACACACAGCATCGTACGCAGGGCCAGCGAGAGAGTTGCCGACATCGACGGTTATTTACGAGAAGTGAATAAAAGACTGTCATTTTTGGAAGCGATCGAGTAGCTGAGGTAGGCTGGGATACGACTTGGGCGCAAGAACGCTGAATTTCGGCAGTAATTTGGCTTTTTACGTCAAGTCCCAAAATGGATTTGAAGTCACCGACCCAACGTACGGGTCTTTGCAGGGCTGTGGTGGTGAGCGGGGCGGTTAGCTGTAGCGGAACACACAGCATCGTACGCAGGGCTAGTTGACCCCCAAGTGAAAATGTGTTCGCGATCAAATCTTCCTATATTTTTTTTCAGAATTTTCAACAAAATCATTGCTTCTTACATCTTTTGTAAAATATAAAATACTAAAATAAAACTGCGATGTGCCATGTCTCCAGATTTCTAAAATATCGTTCGTTGACCGTTCGACACAAACTTGTGACGCAGTTGAAATTCAATACTGACCGCCAAATAAATGAGACGAGATCAGTCTAGACATCCTCCAAATTATCCAACCATTCGCATTGGAGTTCAGCTCGCTTAGAGTATCATAACATTTTTCGGCCTTTTAGATCGACCCTAATATCTCCCATTTAGGAAATAAATACACAAGCTACCTCGACAAAACTTCGTGCACCATGCACCATCCAAGACCAAACGCACTACAAATCTGTCTTGACGTCATCATCTCCTTACATGGTAATCGGCATACCGTATTTTTTAGCAAAGGGGACACAGAATACGTCGGAGTATTCAGTTTCAAAACGTATTACATTGTGTGATGTTGTCAAAAAAAGGTCATGTTACTGCAGTGGTATAAATTACAAAACACAAAAGTTCAAATCAGTTTATTTGGACTGGCTTTACCCAACATTTCATATTGTTTCTTATGCCAGATTTGACCACGTGCTTACTGGCGACCCCTTTTCATGCAAATTTTGTGTCAAATGATGTGTTCCCCTGGAAAAACAAACGTACGATTTCTAAATGAAGGAGGCGAAATTTGCCCTCAAGACTCGAAACCACCCCTTATGGGGTGTACCTAGCTATTTTTAACGAGCTTCTCGAATCTGCAGCTCTATTTCGAAATGATGGTCTGGTTTTCTCAGCTCAAGGATAAGTGTTCTCCATCGCTGTGGGCGTTACTATTCTCAACCGGGGTACAGTTTCCAGTCGTAATGTTTTCATTGTGTCCGGGATATAAAACCTTTCCTTTTCAAACTTTCTCTTTGATTAACACTAATCCACATCTTGTCAGTGATTAAACATGTTTCAAGTTTAAATGTTAAATTCTGGTCTCGAGCCCTCCTGTTTGACCAAACCGAAATTACCCCTCCCACTTTGGCTCGTCCAGTGGGTGTAGCAAGGGTCGTGCCATCGCCTAGTAAACGGAGGGTGCATTAATTGTTGCATTTCGATGCACATTTTGATTATATTCAGAAGATTTGTGGCAAAAACTCAGATAGAGAAGCATTTATATTCACATCTCACTTATTCAAGACTGGCTGAGAGCAGCACTTCCATTCAGTTAACATCATTACGCCATTTATTATGCCCAGAAAGATGAAGCCAATACATTTTGCCCTCCCTGGTCTCAGCCAGAAATGGTTATACCTTACAGTTTTTTCCCACGGAATGAAAACAAATGTACTTGGGCTGAGGCCCAAGTACAATAATAATAATAATAATAATTATAATAATAATAATAATAATAATATTACCATCGTACATTCTCACTGTATATAAAAAGTGTGCCATACAATGATGATGGACATATCATTGCATCAGTGGAACTGACAGACATCCTTTGAGCCACACACGTATCAGTTCAAAATATTTCAGCCTGCTAAATAAATATTTACATGACATGAAGTCCCTTGAAATGTCACAACATATCAGTAGCTTAACATTGTTCATACCGTCACTGCCATCTATTCCATTGGGTCCGGGTAATCCAGGTTCTCCTTTGACCATAAATCCAACAGCTTTACCGGGTTCTCCAGGTTCTCCAACTTCACCATCTGGGCCTGTGTCTCCTCTAGGTCCTACAATATAAGATGAAAACATTTAACAGTTTTTTTCAGGTTAATTCACCAAAATTCAACTTATGCAACTACATCATATAGTAAATCAAAATTTTGAAAAAAGTCTAGTCTGATTGCATTTCTGTCCAAAATACATCTGTACCCAGAAATAATTGGGATGACCACTAGACACAATATCTGTCCCAAAAGCATAGCTTTGGTTGCAGTTTGCTTGTCACCAGCATTATTTTGATTTCCTTTGTCAAACTTTTCTTGAACTGACAGGCATAACATTCAAATTGTCACAAACAAGCAGACTCTTTGCAGAAACTGTAGAGCTGAGTAGGATTAAGGTGTGGTAATAAATCCCTGGCTTGCAAGAATGCCCTCTCTTTGCAAGCATTTGCAGCCAGGAGACAGTGCCTTCATGTGAAGGTTGGAATACAATCCATCCAATTTCTTCACAGCACAAAGTACAATATTGATCCTGAAATTCTGTTTGCTTGCTTATCAAATTTTCAATTGTATCATTTGGCATGGAATGTGACTATAAAAATTATAATTATGAAGATTTTTTAGACCGGCATTTTCTCAAAATTTCATTGTTGCTGACAGTGACATAAAAAATATTCAGTGAAAAATGATAAAACACAAAAACTGTGGGACATATGAATATTTCCCTGTTACACCATATAGCATGACCATAGCGACTGCCAAAAGCTAGCACGTCATTATAAGAGGTAGGTACCCACCATCATCTTTTGAATTTGTTCACACTACAAAATCTGGATATTAAATACATACCAGAAGATTTATGTATTGGTTTTCACAACAATCTGACAGACAGAGATTTTTCTAGTTAACTAATTTGGTATAATTCGATAGTGTAGTAAGGTTGGTTTAATCTGCAAATGTAAGCTCATCTGCTTTTCTTTTTTTTTGCAATGCACTTGTTTTTATGGGTAATTTGTAACATTACAACTTTCAGCTGTAGGGTACCTAACACTTTTAATAAATTTGAACAATCATCAGATCCAATTCTCCCAAATTAGTTCCAATCGTGTTAATTGCAAACAGTTATTTCTTGTTCAACTTTTTATAGCTCCCAAGGTTCTCAGATTCAAGGAGTAAGCACAGTCATTTATAGTGGGTGTATTTCCAGTGACAAGAAATGTTGATCTTTGAAAGCCAAGAATTTCAGGGGCTTCTCCCTGTGTTCTTTGGCCAGTGTTTTGCAGAATAAAACATAACTGCTCCCTTTCACACCCTTTAAACTGAAAATTATCAGGTCAGTGACTTACCTTTAAGACCAATGTCTCCAAAAAAGCCAGGATTTCCATCTCTGCCTTTGTCACCAGGTTCACCTCTGGCTCCCGGTAAACCTACCTCACCAGGCAAGCCCTGTGGCCCTGGAAAGCCATCAATACCTTGACTACCCTCCTGGCCTGTAATACAAAATCAATAATATGTTATGATGGACATCATGAATGCTGATCAACTCTGATCATTGATCAATTCTTATACATCACCACTTTTCGCCAGAGCAGATGACATTAGTACATGCCTTGATGCGAGTGGAAATCAGTGGATTGATTTGGATAGGAAATCCGGGGAGTTAATTAGTGGGCCATGTGAATGATGTACTGACTGGTTTCCATAGTAACCCAGTCTGGTGAAGCCCTTCGACATTTTTGACATCAAAATACATGCTTAACGCTAGATGTAAAATCAATGAGCGCACTGCTATTTTGACTTTCATTAAAATCTGTTTGATGCTGGTGGAGATGGTAAAATTGTGAGAATGCCCTGTGAGTAACTAAATTTTATATGCCATTAACTGTAATGAGGTATTTATTAAAAATATTATTGCCTGAATACATGGGTTTATGTGCCCTGGCAGCAGGAGACAATGTACCCTCCTGGCGTCGGGCAACTTGACACCTGCCCTTGGGCACATAAACCTATGTATTCAGGCAACAATGTAGAGCAGATTACAATGCAGAGTACCACTACATACACTGTGTATACACTGAATGTATCTGGTTTGAATGCTAGATTAGTGCACATTGTACCAAAAGAAATACCTACGATATATACATCAGACATTAACTCTCTATGCTACACCATAAAAGTAGCCTGTATGTTTGTATTTGTCATGGAGTCTTTCAAATGTACTAGCTAATTCAGCAAAATCAACATACCAGTAAGAGATTGTATATTGATTTATTGAAATAGGTATTAATCTTTGTTATGATACCTGCTGATGTGCAGCTGGCTTGGAAGGTTACATCTTATTGGTTGATTGTCACTATTTAAAGCAGCAATGTAGGCAGTCTATTGTGTATAATTCAATGATAATGGTAAGATTCAGCCAACCAATTAGATAACAGCTTCCGAGATGCTGCACATTTCATAGTCCCCTGATAAAGGTTTTGCACACTGAGGTTGTAAGGCAGAAGGGCCTTAGCATGCAAAGGCCCGTATTCCGTATGTTCGCAAAATATTTACCAACAAAGAATGAGGTGTACATCGAGGTGCTAGAAGAACATGTTACAACCGAGTGATGTTCATGTATATTTATACTACACAGGCAGCAAGATGCAATCATTAGAAAAAATGTTTGATTGAAAGAAATATTGTGCCTTAATTTGGTAAAGTTTGTGACAATTTCATAATGAAATGACCATGTACTTAAAGCTGCGTGTTTACACTTAAGTCATAAATATATTGTTGAAATATCACTAGACTAGATCTTTGTGTAGTGATCTCCCTATTTTTTAATCTGCTTGCCAAAATTTAACAAACCGCTATATATTGTTGCCTGAATACATGGGTTTATGTGCCCGAGAGTAGTTGACAACTTGCCCGACGGCAGGAGGGCGCATTGTCTCCTGCTGCGAGGGCACATAAACCCATGTATTCAGACAATATTTTTATTACATGTACAAGCCTCTTCACAGTTCATGCTATACAACATTTAGTTACATGCAGGGCATTTTAAAACAATTTTATCATTATCGACCAGCATCAAACAGATTTGAACGAAAGTCAGTTCTCTGAACTGTCCAAGTAGAAACACTTTCACCAATGCAACTTGACGATCAAATTAGAAAGAGCACAGTGCACATTTAACAGACATTTTCTGTTGTGATCACATGCCAAAGACTGTCAGTACATGCAACAGATTGTCTATTGTCTATACATACTATGGACTGACTATTTCTACAATGCTATAGACTGTCTATTATCTATACATGCAACAGACTGTCTACTGTCTATACATGCTACAGACTGTCTATTGTCTATACATCTACAGACTGTCTATTGTCTATACATGCTATACATAACTTTACCATTGATGTAGAGGTGGATTAATTGGCTTACCGGGAAATCCTTTAAATCCTGGAAATCCGTCACCTCCCCTTTCTCCATCTGGACCAAGTGGACCACGTGGGCCTTGTTCTGCTCCTGGTTCACCTGGTTCTCCTTTGAATCCATCAGTACCTGGTTCACCGTCTTCACCAGGCTGACCTGGGAAACCTGGAAAGCCTGTGCAATCATAGTGTAATAAAGTATGTCACTACAACTGCTGGATTGTCAAATCAAACTTCAACATCAAGACCATAACATGACTTCAGAGTCCATTGCTTGGTATTCTGACTTACTGTAATGGGTATTAGGTGTGAGAAAACACTGTTACATCATGTCAGCAAATTATTTTTATGAGTATTAGTTTTACTTTTCGATAATTCTACAGATTATATATCCTGTGTTATGAGTATATCAGTCAGTGCAGTATCTGAATCACTGCTACACAAGATGAGAAATCAACATAACACTTACAGTGTTGAAGGAGTATTGGTTAGCGTACGAGAATCGTAAGTAGTGTATCATCAATCAAGTTCAACATTACTTTATACAAGAGTATCAGAGAAGAATATTAACCATTTATAAGAAAAGATTTCTCTACAAGAATTGGAAAAGAAACCATTAAAAAATACATCATTGGATATCCTACATGAGTACTGATATCCTAAGCAGTGTTCATGCTATTACTTACACGTATTTTTTATCGACCTCAATACCTTGACATACCTAATTCATGCCAAAAATTATTAGCCAAATGTTTAAGTAAAATACTGAACATGGATAAAGCATTTCAAAGGTATGGTGCTCCACTCACAACCTTATTTACAGTAAGGGTATTCTGCCAAAGTTTTCATTAATAAGCTCATAGAATCAAAGTGGGGCTATGGTCAAAATCATAAATTCCTGCAAAACAGAGAAATCTCATAATGCGTCTATACAATAACAATTCACTCAAAAATCTTATATTGTATAGTTTTTCAAAATATATGGGCCCACCCTAGTGATTTCCTGCTGTGTATAACTTTTCACATAGAATACAAAGTGACGCCAAGTTGATGTTTAAGAAACTTAAGCACTATTCATTTTTTCCTCCTGCTGTAAAACACAGGCTATATCTCTATTGATGAAATTTCCACTTTAGTTTTTGCTGCTGAATTACATAGAAAACACAGGCTATATTGTTAATTCTGGTTGAATGGATAAGTATTTGGCTATACAGGACTCATGTCACAGACAGATTCACTAAGATTTCATTTGATGCAAGATTGTTTCCAAACCTTGTGGTGGATATATATTCTTCCTAGCTAATTTCCACGGTAGTCAATGTGCTACTATCATCTAAGAAGTTTTTGATCAGACTGTGGCTTTGCAATAATTGACAAGCACGACCAATAGCCGATAACATGATTTTCACTTCATGCCAATTTTGTTCATATTTTGAGTGTGAGGAGCATTAGCATGAACACTGCAATGTGTTAGATATCATAAGTATTTGATATCCTATGTATAGGATATACTGTGTAAATGATACCCTATATATAAGATAACCTATGTATTTATTATCTTACGTATAATATCCTATAACTGGAAATGCAGCTGCTAACATTCTATAACTGGAAATGCAGCTGCTAACATTGTAACTGACAATCACATCATTTGCCCCAACCAACAAAGTACTTAAATTTACCTTGGCTACAGTATAAGCTGGCTAAATCCAACTTATTTTTTGTTGTGTAGCAGAATTATCATTGAAAGGTTCGGTATCAATCATTTAGAGTAAAATCAAGATTATCAAAGTCATTATTTACTATTGTATACTGTCATGTCATACCAGGCTATCAATTTATTTCTCATGCACACAATGACTAACAGACTGTGATCCGAAACTATGAGTAAATATTTCAAAATAAGCTGAATTTATATGCTTTATGCAGAGGCTGTCAAATTTGAGGCTGAGATGTGCTTGACACAAAAGTGAAACCATAAAATAATTTGTGAAATTTAGGCTGCAGGGCAATCAACAACCTGTGAAATATAGTACTATTTCCAAGTGACAAATATAGTTGAGAAAATTTCTATCTTAAAAATGACATATAGTGAAAGAAAATCACACCATTAAAAGTTGTAGTAATCTTTGCATCAATAAAAATGTCCACAGCTGCATGTCCACATCAATGTACTATTTATCGACTGTCTTAGGGCCCTGGATAATTAAAACCTGTGCACGATAAACGCAATTTCTGTGCTTAGGGGGAAGGGGGTTTGTCTGCATTTTCATTACCCTGCGGAAAAACTGCCTTATATGTTTTTATATCACAATATCTAGCTACATGTTTTTATGTATTGCAAAATATTGTGATATCTGTTTGGCATTTACCAGGCCAGTGTGGCACAGGCACCACACCAGCATTCACTTGACATACATATCCTTCAGTGAACATGGATAATAATGCTACAATAATTTTGGATACAGTTTTTATGCATTTCATTCTGACAGTTGCTTCATCGTTGAGTTGGCAGAAACTGTGTTAGAAAAGGAAAGGGTTGCAGGTATGACCATATTCGTCAGACTACAAACGTTCAGATTGTTACTTCATTGTTACAATTTTTTGCAATTGCAAAGCATGATGTAATTACCAATTGTATGCAGACACAGATTGAGGCTTGGTTGGATTTTTCGTGCTTCCACACATTCGTTTAGGGGTGGGGGAGGGGGCTGAGGCAAAACACAATTAGTTGTGTTTATCGTGCGCATGTTTTTTATTATCCATGGCCCGTTAATAGCAAAAGGGACCTTTCCTTATCCTACTTCTTACAAGGAACAATACTTTACAAAAGTAAGCATTACTTTTAAAACAGATACAAGGTTTTCAAATCTACTGTGACACATGGTAGCAATTGCAAGGAAATTTTCTTGTTAAATGTTGTAAAGCATTTCTATGGTCAGATGTGATAGCAAAACATGTGATAGTACTGTTTGGATGTGATGGAAAATTTGTATTGGTAGAATGTGTGTTAGTACTGGTACGATGTGATGGAGTATTTGTATTGGTAGAATGTGATGGAGTATTTGTACTGGTAGAATGTGTGTTAGTACTGGTAGGATGTGATGGAGTATTTGTACTGGTAGAATGTGTGTTAGTACTGGTACGATGTGATGGAGTATTTGTACTGGTAGGATGTGATGGAGTATTTGTACTGGTAGAATGTGGTTAGTACTGGTGGGATGTGATGGAGTATTTGTACTGGTAGAATGTGTGGTAGTACTGGTACGATGTGATGGAGTATTTGTACTGGTAGAATGTGATGGAGTATTTGTACTGGTAGAATGTGTGTTAGTACTGGTAGGATGTGATGGAGTATTTGTACTGGTAGAATGTGTGTTAGTACTGGTGGGATGTGATGGAGTATTTGTACTGGTAGAATGTGTGGTAGTACTGGTACGATGTGATGGAGTATTTGTACTGGTAGAATGTGATGGAGTATTTGTACTGGTAGAATGTGTGTTAGTACTGGTGGGATGTGATGGAGTATTTGTACTGGTAGAATGTGTGGTAGTACTGGTACGATGTGATGGAGTATTTGTACTGGTAGAATGTGATGGAGTATTTGTACTGGTAGAATGTGTGTTAGTACTGGTGGGATGTGATGGAGTATTTGTACTGGTAGAATGTGTGTTAGTACTGGTGGGATGTGATGGAGTATTTGTACTGGTAGAATGTGTGGTAGTACTGGTACGATGTGATGGAGTATTTGTACTGGTAGAATGTGATGGAGTATTTGTACTGGTAGAATGTGTGTTAGTACTGGTGGGATGTGATGGAGTATTTGTACTGGTAGAATGTGTGTTAGTACTGGTGGGATGTGATGGAGTATTTGTACTGGTAGAATGTGTGGTAGTACTGGTACGATGTGATGGAGTATTTGTACTGGTAGAATGTGATGGAGTATTTGTACTGGTAGAATGTGTGTTAGTACTGGTGGGATGTGATGGAGTATTTGTACTGGTAGAATGTGTGGTAGTACTGGTACGATGTGATGGAGTATTTGTACTGGTAGAATGTGATGGAGTATTTGTACTGGTAGAATGTGTGTTAGTACTGGTGGGATGTGATGGAGTATTTGTACTGGTAGAATGTGTGTTAGTACTGGTACGATGTGATGGAGTATTTGTACTGGTAGGATGTGATGGAGTATTTGTACTGGTAGAATGTGTGTTAGTACTGGTGGGATGTGATGGAGTATTTGTACTGGTAGAATGTGTGTTAGTACTGGTACGATGTGATGGAGTATTTGTACTGGTAGAATGTGTGTTAGTACTGGTGGGATGTGATGGAGTATTTGTACTGGTAGAATGTGTGTTAGTACTGGTGGGATGTGATGGAGTATTTGTACTGGTAGATGTGATGGAGTATTTGTACTGGTAGAATGTGTGTTAGTACTGGTGGGATGTGATGGAGTATTTGTACTGGTAGAATGTGTGGTAGTACTGGTACGATGTGATGGAGTATTTGTACTGTAGAGGATGTGATGGAGTATTTGTACTGGTAGAATGTGTGTTAGTACTGGTGGGATGTGATGGAGTATTTGTACTGGTAGAATGTGTGTTAGTACTGGTGGGATGTGATGGAGTATTTGTACTGGTAGAATGTGTGTTAGTACTGGTAGGATGTGATGGAGTATTTGTACTGGTAGAATGTGTGGTAGTACTGGTGGGATGTGATGGAGTATTTGTACTGGTGGATGTGATGGAGTATTTGTACTGGTAGAATGTGTGTTAGTACTGGTGGGATGTGATGGAGTATTTGTACTGGTAGAATGTGTGTGAGTACTGGTACGATGTGATGGAGTATTTGTACTGGTAGGAATGTGATGGGTATTTGTACTGGTAGAATGTGTGTTAGTACTGGTGGGATGTGATGGAGTATTTGTACTGGTAGAATGTGTGTTAGTACTGGTGGGATGTGATGGAGTATTTGTACTGGTAGAATGTGTGTTAGTACTGGTGGGATGTGATGGAGTATTTGTACTGGTAGAATGTGTGTTAGTACTGGTGGGATGTGATGGAGTATTTGTACTGGTAGGATGTGATGGAGTATTTGTACTGGTAGAATGTGTGTTAGTACTGGTGGGATGTGATGGAGTATTTGTACTGGTAGAATGTGTGTTAGTACTGGTGGGATGTGATGGAGTATTTGTACTGGTAGAATGTGTGTTAGTACTGGTGGGATGTGATGGAGTATTTGTACTGGTAGAATGTGTGTTAGTACTGGTGGGATGTGATGGAGTATTTGTACTGGTAGAATGTGTGTTAGTACTGGTGGGATGTGATGGAGTATTTGTACTGGTAGAATGTGTGTTAGTACTGGTGGGATGTGATGGAGTATTTGTACTGGTAGGAATGTGTGTAGTACTGGTGGGATGTGATGGAGTATTTGTACTGGTAGATGTGTGTTTAGTACTGGTAGGATGTGATGGAGTATTTAGTACTGGTGGATGTGATGGAGTATTTGTACTGGTAGAATGTGTGTTAGTACTGGTGGGATGTGATGGAGTATTTGTACTGGTAGAATGTGTGTTAGTACTGGTGGGATGTGATGGAGTATTTGTACTGGTAGAATGTGTGTTAGTACTGGTGGGATGTGATGGAGTATTTGTACTGGTAGAATGTGTGTTAGTACTGGTGGGATGTGATGGAGTATTTGTACTGGTAGAATGTGTGTTAGTACTGGTGGGATGTGATGGAGTATTTGTACTGGTAGAATGTGTGTTAGTACTGGTGGGATGTGATGGAGTATTTGTACTGGTAGAATGTGTGGTAGTACTGGTGGGATGTGATGGAGTATTTGTACTGGTAGAATGTGTGGTAGTACTGGTGGGATGTGATGGAGTATTTGTACTGGTAGAATGTGTGGTAGTACTGGTGGGATGTGATGGAGTATTTGTACTGGTAGAATGTGTGTTAGTACTGGTGGGATGTGATGGAGTATTTGTACTGGTAGAATGTGTGTTAGTACTGGTGGGATGTGATGGAGTATTTGTACTGGTAGAATGTGTATTTAGTACTGGTAGGATGTGATGGAGTATTGTACTGGTAGAATGTGTGTTAGTACTGGTGGGATGTGATGGAGTATTTGTACTGGTAGAATGTGTGTTAGTACTGGTGGGATGTGATGGAGTATTTGTACTGGTAGAATGTGTGTTAGTACTGGTGGGATGTGATGGAGTATTTGTACTGGTAGAATGTGTGTTAGTACTGGTGGGATGTGATGAGTATTTGTACTGGTAGAATGTGATGAGTTTTGTACTGGTGAGATGTGATGGAGTATTGTACTGGTGGGATGTGATGGAGTATTTGTACTGGTAGGATGTGTGGAGTATTTGTACTGGTAGAATGTGTGTTAGTACTGGTAGGATGTGATGGAGTATTTGTACTGGTAGAATGTGTGTTAGTACTGGTAGGATGTGATGGAGTATTTGTACTGGTAGAATGTGTGATAGTACTGGTAGGATGTGATGGAGTATTTGTACTGGTAGAATGTGTGATAGTACTGGTAGGATGTGATGGAGTATTTGTACTGGTAGAATGTGTGTTAGTACTGGTAGGATGTGATGGAGTATTTGTACTGGTAGAATGTGTGATAGTACTGGTAGGATGTGATGGAGTATTTGTACTGGTAGAATGTGTGTTAGTACTGGTAGGATGTGATGGAGTATTGTACTGGTAGGATGTGTGGTATTTGTACTGGTAGGATGTGATGGAGTATTTGTACTGGTAGAATGTGTGTTAGTACTGGTGGGATGTGATGGAGTATTTGTACTGGTAGAATGTGTGTTAGTACTGTGGGATGTGATGGAGTATAGAGACTGGTGATTGTACTGGTGGATGTGATGGAGTATTGTACTGGTGGGATGTGATGGAGTATTTGTACTGGTAGAATGTGTGTTAGTACTGGTGGGATGTGATGGAGTATTTGTACTGGTAGAATGTGTGTTAGTACTGGTGGGATGTGATGGAGTATTTGTACTGGTAGAATGTGTGTTAGTACTGGTGGGATGTGATGGAGTATTTGTACTGGTAGAATGTGTGTTAGTACTGGTGGGATGTGATGGAGTATTTGTACTGGTAGAATGTGTGTTAGTACTGGTGGGATGTGATGGAGTATTTGTACTGGTAGAATGTGTGTTAGTACTGGTGGGATGTGATGGAGTATTTGTACTGGTAGGATGTGATGGAGTATTTGTACTGGTAGAATGTGTGTTAGTACTGGTGGGATGTGATGGAGTATTTGTACTGGTAGAATGTGTGTTAGTACTGGTACGATGTGATGGAGTATTTGTACTGGTAGGATGTGATGGAGTATTTGTACTGGTAGAATGTGTGTTAGTACTGGTGGGATGTGATGGAGTATTTGTACTGGTAGAATGTGTGTTAGTACTGGTGGGATGTGATGGAGTATTTGTACTGGTAGAATGTGTGTTAGTACTGGTGGGATGTGATGGAGTATTTGTACTGGTAGAATGTGTGTTAGTACTGGTGGGATGTGATGGAGTATTTGTACTGGTAGAATGGTGTGTTAGTACTGGTGGGATGTGATGGAGTATTTGTACTGGTAGAATGTGTGTTAGTACTGGTAGATGTGATGGAGTATTTGTACTGGTAGAATGTGTGTTAGTACTGGTGGGATGTGATGGAGTATTTGTACTGGTAGAATGTGTGTAGTACTGGTGGGATGTGATGGAGTATTTGTACTGGTAGAATGTGTGGTAGTACTGGTGGGATGTGATGGAGTATTTGTACTGGTAGAATGTGTGGTAGTACTGGTGGGATGTGATGGAGTATTTGTACTGGTAGAATGTGTGTTAGTACTGGTGGGATGTGATGGAGTATTTGTACTGGTAGGATGTGATGGAGTATTTGTACTGGTAGGATGTGATGGAGTATTTGTACTGGTAGAATGTGTGTTAGTACTGGTGGGATGTGATGGAGTATTTGTACTGGTAGAATGTGTGTTAGTACTGGTGGGATGTGATGGAGTATTTGTACTGGTAGAATGTGTGTTAGTACTGGTAGGATGTGATGGAGTATTTGTACTGGTAGGATGTGATGGAGTATTTGTACTGGTAGAATGTGTGTTAGTACTGGTGGGATGTGATGGAGTATTTGTACTGGTAGGATGTGATGGAGTATTTGTACTGGTAGAATGTGTGTTAGTACTGGTGGGATGTGATGGAGTATTTGTACTGGTAGAATGTGATGGAGTATTTGTACTGGTAGAATGTGTGTTAGTACTGGTAGAGATGTGATGGAGTATTTGTACTGGTAGGATGTGATGGAGTATTTGTACTGGTAGAATGTGTGTTAGTACTGGTGGGATGTGATGGAGTATTTGTACTGGTAGGATGTGATGGAGTATTTGTACTGGTAGAATGTGTGTTAGTACTGGTGGGATGTGATGGAGTATTTGTACTGGTAGATGTGATGGAGTATTTGTACTGGTAGGATGTGATGGAGTATTTGTACTGGTAGAATGTGTGTTAGTACTGGTGGGATGTGATGGAGTATTTGTACTGGTGGGATGTGATGGAGTATTTGTACTGGTAGAATGTGTGTTAGTACTGGTGGGATGTGATGGAGTATTTGTACTGGTAGATGTGATGAGTATTTGTACTGGTGGGATGTGATGGAGTATTTGTACTGGTAGAATGTGTGTTAGTACTGGTGGGATGTGATGGAGTATTTGTACTGGTGGGATGTGATGGAGTATTTGTACTGGTAGAATGTGTGGTTAGTACTGGTGGATGTGATGGAGTATTTGTACTGGTAGAATGTGTGTTAGTACTGGTAGGATGTGATGGAGTATTTGTACTGGTAGGATGTGATGGAGTATTTGTACTGGTAGAATGTGTGTTAGTACTGGTGGGATGTGATGGAGTATTTGTACTGGTAGAATGTGTGTTAGTACTGGTGGGATGTGATGGAGTATTTGTACTGGTAGGATGTGATGGAGTATTTGTACTGGTAGAATGTGTGTTAGTACTGGTGGGATGTGATGGAGTATTTGTACTGGTAGAATGTGTGTTAGTTACTGGTGGGATGTGATGGAGTATTTGTACTGGTGAGGATGTGATGGAGTATTTGTACTGGTAGAATGTGTGTTAGTACTGGTAGGATGTGATGGAGTATTTGTACTGGTAGAATGTGTGTTAGTACTGGTAGGATGTGATGGAGTATTTGTACTGGTAGAATGTGTGTTAGTACTGGTAGGATGTGATGGAGTATTTGTACTGGTAGAATGTGTGTTAGTACTGGTAGGATGTGATGGAGTATTTGTACTGGTAGAATGTGTGTTAGTACTGGTAGGATGTGATGGAGTATTTGTACTGGTAGAATGTGTGTTAGTACTGGTAGGATGTGATGGAGTATTTGTACTGGTAGAATGTGTGTTAGTACTGGTAGGATGTGATGGAGTATTTGTACTGGTAGAATGTGTGATAGTACTGGTAGGATGTGATGGAGTATTTGTACTGGTAGAATGTGTGGATAGTACTGGTAGGATGTGATGGAGTATTTGTACTGGTAGAATGTGTGTTAGTACTGGTGGGATGTGATGGAGTATTTGTACTGGTAGAATGTGTGTGTTAGTACTGGTGGGATGTGATGGAGTATTTGTACTGGTAGAATGTGTGTTAGTACTGGTAGGATGTGATGGAGTATTTGTACTGGTAGAATGTGTGTTAGTACTGGTAGGATGTGATGGAGTATTTGTACTGGTAGAATGTGTGTTAGTACTGGTAGGATGTGATGGAGTATTTGTACTGGTAGAATGTGTGTTAGTACTGGTAGGATGTGATGGAGTATTTGTACTGGTAGAATGTGTGATAGTACTGGTAGGATGTGATGGAGTATTTGTACTGGTAGAATGTGATGGAGTATTTGTACTGGTAGAATGTGTGTTAGTACTGGTGGGATGTGATGGAGTATTTGTACTGGTAGGATGTGATGGAGTATTTGTACTGGTAGAATGTGTGTTAGTACTGGTAGGATGTGATGGAGTATTTGTACTGGTAGAATGTGTGTTAGTACTGGTACGATGTGATGGAGTATTTGTACTGGTAGAATGTGTGTTAGTACTGGTAGGATGTGATGGAGTATTTGTACTGGTAGAATGTGTGTTAGTACTGGTAGGATGTGATGGAGTATTTGTACTGGTAGAATGTGTGTTAGTACTGGTAGGATGTGATGGAGTATTTGTACTGGTAGAATGTGTGTTAGTACTGGTAGGATGTGATGGAGTATTTGTACTGGTAGAATGTGTGTTAGTACTGGTGGGATGTGATGGAGTATTTGTACTGGTAGGATGTGATGGAGTATTTGTACTGGTAGGATGTGATGGAGTATTTGTACTGGTAGAATGTGTGTTAGTACTGGTAGGATGTGATGGAGTATTTGTACTGGTAGAATGTGTGTTAGTACTGGTAGGATGTGATGGAGTATTTGTACTGGTAGAATGTGTGTTAGTACTGGTAGGATGTGATGGAGTATTTGTACTGGTAGAATGTGTGTTAGTACTGGTAGGATGTGATGGAGTATTTGTACTGGTAGAATGTGTGTTAGTACTGGTAGGATGTGATGGAGTATTTGTACTGGTAGAATGTGTGTTAGTACTGGTAGGATGTGATGGAGTATTTGTACTGGTAGAATGTGTGTTAGTACTGGTAGGATGTGATGGAGTATTGTACTGGGTAGTGGATGTGATGGAGTATTTGTACTGGTAGAATGTGTGTTAGTACTGGTGGGATGTGATGGAGTATTTGTACTGGTAGAATGTGTGTTAGTACTGGTAGGATGTGATGGAGTATTTGTACTGGTAGGATGTGATGGAGTATTTGTACTGGTAGAATGTGTGTGTTAGTACTGGTAGGATGTGATGGAGTATTTGTACTGGTAGAATGTGTGTTAGTACTGGTGGATGTGATGGAGTATTTGTACTGGTAGAATGTGTGTTAGTACTGGTGGGATGTGATGGAGTATTTGTACTGGTAGAATGTGTGTTAGTACTGGTGGGATGTGATGGAGTATTTGTACTGGTAGAATGTGTGTTAGTACTGGTGGGATGTGATGGAGTATTTGTACTGGTAGAATGTGTGTTAGTACTGGTGGGATGTGATGGAGTATTTGTACTGGTAGAATGTGTGTTAGTACTGGTGGGATGTGATGGAGTATTTGTACTGGTAGAATGTGTGTTAGTACTGGTGGGATGTGATGGAGTATTTGTACTGGTAGAATGTGTGGTTAGTACTGGTGGGATGTGATGGAGTATTTGTACTGGTAGAATGTGTGTTAGTACTGGTGGGATGTGATGGAGTATTTGTACTGGTAGAATGTGTGTTAGTACTGGTAGGATGTGATGGAGTATTTGTACTGGTAGAATGTGTGTTAGTACTGGTAGGATGTGATGGAGTATTTGTACTGGTAGAATGTGTGTTAGTACTGGTAGGATGTGATGGAGTATTTGTACTGGTAGAATGTGTGTTAGTACTGGTAGGATGTGATGGAGTATTTGTACTGGTAGAATGTGTGTTAGTACTGGTAGGATGTGATGGAGTATTTGTACTGGTAGGATGTGATGGAGTATTTGTACTGGTAGAATGTGTGTTAGTACTGGTGGGATGTGATGGAGTATTTGTACTGGTAGGATGTGATGGAGTATTTGTACTGGTAGAATGTGTGTTAGTACTGGTGGGATGTGATGGAGTATTGTACTGGTAGGATGTGATGGAGTATTTGTACTGGTAGAATGTGTGTTAGTACTGGTAGGATGTGATGGAGTATTTGTACTGGTAGGATGTGATGGAGTATTTGTACTGGTAGAATGTGTGTTAGTACTGGTGGGATGTGATGGATGTATTTGTACTGGTAGGATGTGATGGAGTATTTGTACGGTAGAATGTGTGTTAGTACTGGTGGGATGTGATGGAGTATTTGTACTGGTAGGATGTGTGGAGTATTTGTACTGGTAGGATGTGATGGAGTATTTGTACTGGTAGAATGTGTGTTAGTACTGGTGGGATGTGATGGAGTATTTGTACTGGTAGGAGTGTGATGGAGTATTTGTACTGGTAGAATGTGTGTTAGTACTGGTGGGATGTGATAGTATTGATGAGTATTTGTACTGGTAGGATGTGATGGAGTATTTGTACTGGTAGGATGTGATGGAGTATTTGTACTGGTAGAATGTGTGTTAGTACTGGTGGGATGTGATGGAGTATTTGTACTGGTGGGATGTGATGGAGTATTTGTACTGGTAGGATGTGATGGAGTATTTGTACTGGTAGGATGTGATGGAGTATTTGTACTGGTAGAATGTGTGTTAGTACTGGTACGATGTGATGGAGTATTTGTACTGGTAGGATGTGATGGAGTATTTGTACTGGTAGAATGTGTGTTAGTACTGGTGGGATGTGATGGAGTATTTGTACTGGTAGAATGTGTGTTAGTACTGGTGGGATGTGATGGAGTATTTGTACTGGTAGGATGTGATGGAGTATTGTACTGGTAGAATGTGTGTTAGTACTGGTGGGATGTGATGGAGTATTTGTACTGGTAGAATGTGTGTTAGTACTGGTGGGATGTGATGGAGTATTTGTACTGGTAGAATGTGTGTTAGTACTGGTGGGATGTGATGGAGTATTTGTACTGGTAGAATGTGTGGTATGTACTGGTGGGAATGTGATGGAGTATTTGTACTGGTAGAATGTGTGTTAGTACTGGTAGGATGTGATGGAGTATTTGTACTGGTGGGATGTGATGGGAGTATTTGTACTGGTAGGATGTGATGGAGTATTTGTACTGGTGGGATGTGATGGAGTATTTGTACTGGTAGAATGTGTGTTAGTACTGGTACATGTAGAATGTGTGTTAGTACTGGTAGGATGTGATGGAGTATTTGTACTGGTAGAATGTGTGTTAGTACTGGTAGGATGTGATGGAGTATTTGTACTGGGATGTGTGTTAGTACTGGTAGGATGTGATGGAGTATTTGTACTGGTAGAATGTGTGTATTTGTACTGGTGGGATGTGATGGAGTATTTGTACTGGTAGAATGTGTGATAGTACTGGTAGGATGTGATGGAGTATTTGTACTGGTAGAATGTGTGTTAGTACTGGTAGGATGTGATGGAGCATTTGTACTGGTAGAATGTGTGATGGCAGCAATGATATGCAATGCATCATGACAGAATACCAGGTACTCTACAATTAGATTGAAGCATATGCTATCAGGCCAAATATTAGTATGATCTACATCATAGTTGGTATAGACCATTTCCAGTACTGTGTGATCTGAAAAACCACTGCCTTCATATGGAATACAGCATGATGTTAAGTACAAGATTGCACCGATGGTCAGTAAAGCCAACATAATATTCATTTGTTAAAACAGTAAGGGGATGCAAATATTACAGTGCTCGGCTGTTCATATGCATGGCTGTATGAAGTGGACTATGACACTGTAAATTTCAGAGTTAATTAAAATAATAAATGACTGATGACGTGATACCAGGATACCCATAAAACAATGAATGGATGCAAATATTACATGGATGCTGCTGTAATATGATGGCTGTATGTAGTGGACTATGACACTGTAAATTTCAGAGTTAGTTTCAAATGTCAAAGGCCATGGAAAAACCCATAGATTACAACTTGAGGGGAGAATTAGTAGTTGAATTAATATTATTAATGGTTGCGCAGAGAGAGTAAAAACAGAAATTTTGAAGTGTGTAACAAAACAGAATCGAGATAATAATGTGACCATTGATATGAATAAAAAGTGCACTAATGTTTGCCATGTTATTCAAAGATGGAAGATAAACTGTAAGAGACGATAGACATTGAAGTGGCTTGCAATTGATACTATATGGAAACACAGATTACAAATGTTGCTGTGTGCTTTAATCAACTTTCAAATAGTAGCAGTAGAATTGTAGCTGGTGATGATATTGTTTAAATTTTACTATTTTACCTAGTGTTGCTTGAACATTGAAGATAGAAAAATACTATTACAGGAATCATTTGGAATCAGTTTATACCGGATGGAAAGACATGACATGATATTTACATCAGTGAAGTTCAATGATAGATGTAGCACAAGGAAGTGACATATTTACGACACAAATTGACTTGACACAATCTACAACAAGTGATAAAAGCAATAAGACACAGCCATTAAAGCTTAAAATTTAAATGGAGGCCGCATAGGAACTTACCAGCAGTTTACAAAGGCAAGAAAAATGATGGTACAACATTCATTAACAGCAGCATTTGGTAACACATGCAAAGAAGTACAATTATGCATTATTCAACAACTTTTTTCAACTTTATGGGCAGTACTGTGATTTGGCGCATGATATTTATTATTGACAATTGAATGAAACAGCAGCCAATGGGTGATACAGTGACCAACACTTATTTCTGTAAAAAAAACCCAACAAATTACACAGATGGTAAAAGCATGAATGATAAGAACTGGCATAATATTTGTATGAAGCGTTCGTTTTGATATTAAAAATGTGTGTCTGGATCAAAGGGTAACATTGCTAAGGCTAGTTTTGTGGAAAGTATCTATTTTTTGCTAAGTAATCTGAGATGTATCAAATTTCATGAAAAAGCATACTGAGTTTTGAAATGTCAAAAATATTTCTTGATTCTGTGACTGCAAAAACACAGGGACAACTAGAGGGCAAGTGAAGTGCTACAAACCAACTTTACAAGCAACAAACAGCATGCTGCAAGATATAATTTCGTTGTTTAAAAGATTTGCACAACTGTTATTCAAATTCAAACAAGCGTCCAACTAATGAAATGTACAGGATTCAAACAATTATGGATGAACTTGCAAGACTGATAAAATTCAGCTGAAACTTTAATAGCAAAGTTGATTTGAAGTGACATAGCAAAAGTGTATTTTTTCTTCTTTAATTCATGTTGTCAATATTACTTCTTTAATTTGAATTTGGACAGAATTATGGCAGGGTCATGTCATACAAAACCAGCCTTGTTATGTCCCTATTGATATATTTGGTGACAATGATAAAAGCTGCATGACAAGCTGAGTGAAAACTGTAAAACTGTCTTACAGCCCTGTTCCTTGATCTTAAATTTAGAACTCTTTACTGATTTAATTCAGTTTATGATATAGACAGTAACAAACACATTCCTTACAGCTTTTGCATAACAAAGCCTTTGTGATGTTTTCTTCCGGAAGCAAAATGAAATGGGCAAATGTTGAGAAACACTAAATCTGCAATAAGTCTCAGAGTCGGTAAATATTATTGTAGTATAAACTAATCCAAACTATTGCAGTTTAATACTTAGAGTAAACACCAGTCATGTGACTTTACTTTTACACACAATTAACGTTTTGTTTTATAACTCAGTTGAAAGTATTTATTTAAATGCCAAATCATTACAACTGGGATCAAATCTCACAGAATCTAATTTTTAAATTGGCAGGTAGAGTTCATGCTATAAGATGTCACTGTGCTTAACTTCCATGATATTTAAGCTTTCACTACGAGTTCTAAAATAAGCGTTGAAATCTTTGCCAAGTGGCTACAAGCTATCAAAGACTAACAAGTAATACTACACTTATTCTACAATGAACATTGGACATGAAAAGTTGGCATTTTAACACCTCTGGTTTGTTAGAACACTAACATAGAGAAAGAATTCTAATATGCTATCATTTTCAGCATTTCTTGTACTCAGTCCATGTTTTTCATCCTCACTTCCAGAATTATTTTATCATAATAACTATTTTTCTCTGTTCTTTTATCATTTCAGAAAAATTCAACGAAACCAATTTCTATGTGTCAAGTACACCACTTTCATCAGCTATTGCAATGGACACATAATCTCTGAACTTTCCATTGTTTTAACATCAGCAAAATTAAAATAGATCTTAGACTGGAATTTCCTATTTTTTTACATTGTATATAACATCTTCCTTTGGTGATGATTAATTTCCAGTAAATATTCACTCACTTCGGCACTTTAGACTATGCCTGTGGTGAGTTATGGACCCTTCACTGTCATCAGACTGACCATGTCACATGTGACAAATATGGAAATATACATCATTTTTGACATTTACAGTTCATGCGGTGAAGTTCATGCCTTAAACAGAATATTGATTACATTACCTTTCAATCCGGGTAATCCAACTGAACCGTCCCGACCACTTGCACCATCAGGTCCACGTACACCAGGAAAACCTTTTATACCTTCAAAACCTGGTCTACCTGGGCGACCCATATCACCCATTTCACCTTTTGCACCAATAGCACCGGGTCTTCCAGGATCACCTGATTATCATAATCAACAAAATGTAGTATGAAAGATTAATTTTTCCAAAGTTTCAAGAAAAACATTTATTTGACTCTAAGATTTTTCAACATTGAGCAATACAGTAACTTCTGTTTGTTGATGTTCAAAGCATTCAAAACTAATACCAAGACTCAGCAAAACAACATTAGATATGAAATCATGGTGGCAATTAAAAATAATGCTTTTGAATGATTAAGAAATACCAGTCCATGAAAAATGACAATTTACTAGGATAAGTGAAATATTTCAGAGAAAGCAATTAGAATCAGTCAAGAAAGAATCCTTAATAGCTACTAGAAGACAAACCTGGAAATCCTGGTACACCAATCATTCCTTTCTGTCCTCTGGGACCATTATCACCATCAATTCCTGGCGGACCTTGTCCTCCTTTCGAACCCCTAGCTTCCAGAGTATCTCCGGGTTCACCTTTGAAACCTGGTCTTCCAGGTGCTCCTTGAAGTCCAGGAAATCCATCTTCTCCTTTTTCACCAGGAATACCTTGTTGGCCTCTGTCACCACGGACACCAGTTGGTCCTTCCAAATTTAAACATATTCTTTAAATTCACCTGACTTTTAACTTTATACTATAATGTTGCTACATAAGGTATTAGAAATCTACACTGTGTTGCCATTTTGTCCCAATTACTATGTGTCACATCATCTTAAAGAATCAGTCCTAAATCCTTAGGTCTCACATGTAAGTGCTTGATGACATTTATTTTCACATGATGAACATCCTTTGTTCTCCTTTAAATGTTATTCAGTTATTAAAGGTAGTACGCACCTCGGGGACAGATATTCAGACTCTCATATTTCTACAGTTTCCTGATCTACCACTTGTGGGGGTTCACTTTAAAGCTCTTTGAAGAAGAAAAACTTTAACCATCTTAGTTTTTCGAAAATCCACAATTTAATTTTTACCCCATAGAGTTAACACAGGGATGGCGGCCATTTAGTCAAATATTGGGAAATCATGGGATATTTCTTTCTCAAGTTCTGAAATTTGCACTGTGACCCCAGATTTTTATCCTTGATTTTGGAAGAGAATGGTTGAAAGATTACTTGAGGAAAGTTTGAGCAAAAGTTTAAGTCTTTCACTTTAGAGGCACATACTACATAATCAATTTGTTCAAAGACATAGAGCTGACAAAACACCTGCTCATATGAACACCCCAAAACACCTGATGATTGAGTAGGCTGAGTTCCTCTCCACACTTCATGGATGGTCAGAAACCAAATGAGTCAAATGTTGCGCCATAAATTTGGATTTTTATAAACTTTGTTATGATTTATGCAACTTGTAATCACTTTTTGATATCTGTGAGTATCTAGAGCTCAATTTCACTGTATTCTTGGAATATGAGACACAATTTCACATTGTCCTCTAATCTGTCTTGAGTGTTGTAGCAGTGTTTCAGAAAATACTTAATTTCCATCAGTCACTTTCAAGGCCTTGAATAAAGATCATGCACATAGCATATCTACAGTAAAAAAGATTGGTCTCTAACAATATTCTATGAACTCCTTACAATATTACATGAACTCCTTACAATATTACATGAACTTAGAAACTGTTAAAGGGCCAGTAATGCTAACTTTTGACTACTTTTTCACTATCTTTGTTTTTTAAAGTCAACCATAATTTCTTGTCCTACTCCCAAAGAATGATGATATACACAACATTCAGATAGTCCACTCAGCAAGTACATGTGTAAATTTTGTTGTTATTGTTGAATTCTGATCTGACTAGAGTTCAAATGTAAACATAACAATGCATTCTACACGTATAGATCTTTTGGGAGTAGAGTAAGAACTTGCAATCAACATATGAAAAAAAAATAATGGCAAAATCATCAAAAGTTAGCATTACTGGTCCATTAATAAGAACAGAATTGGAAGTATACCTTGTGAACCAGGACCCCCTGGTAAACCTGGAAATCCTTTAATAAGCACAGAATTGGAAGTATACCTTGTGAACCAGGACCCCCTGGTAAACCTGGAAATCCTTGAAGACCTTTGAATCCTTGCAGTCCGGGAAGACCTTGCCGACCTGTTCGACCTGGACTTCCAGCGGATCCTTTGAAACCTTCCGGTCCTGGTCTTCCAGTAAATCCACTTGGACCTGCCTCACCTGGAACGCCCATCATTTCATCCGGAATGCTTCCTGCATAGGAAAAAAAATTTTCTGGTTATTTTGCCGTAACAACTTAAATTGGTGTAACATAGACTTGGTTAATGTTTTTTGTACCTCTTTCAGTGTTGATAAATTTGATATAACAGCAGTACGTCTGTAAGCAACTTTAACTCTTGCAGTACCATGCATGAAATATAGTACAAGCCAAACCCACTCTGAACAAAATGTCCAAATTAAACCTGGCCATAACCTGAAGCCCCGTGGCATAAAACTTACAAACTTGATTTCCAATATGCAATATTTATGAAGTCACCTTACAAATAAATCATTCTCTTATCAACTGATTCTACTTCAACACCACATCAGAATTAAAATAATGACATCATCTACTTTAGTCATGGACATTTTCAGTAATTCATGTGAACTTTCAAGTGAAACTAGATCAGCTTTTTTCATCATGAATATTGCTGGTTGCTGACTGGGCCCTGCTGAAAGATGGTTAGATGCTACTCTGTGCCATAGACACAGTAGAATCAGTATTGGTGTTTACATCACTGAATACACATCTTGACACAAATTGATGTCCATGTCGAAATCAAGCACTATGTCCTTGTACTAACTTTGAATGAATCGGTTCAAACACGTTTAAGTATTAAAATGGCTATCATATGGAATAAATAATAACAAAATGGCCATCTGGCATCAACATTGGATTGTATGGTGACTAACTTTGCATTTCATTGTACACTGTGCTCATATCTACATTGTACTTTGCATTGGATGTGTTGTGGCATGGCTGGTGAAGGCTGTGATCATGAGAGAATCAAACCAAAATGATTTACTGGCACCACAGGCTGATTATTGATTACATCCCTGCTCTTTGTACACATTGCCTGTTAATATTGCATGCTATGTATACATGTGTCACAGTCTTTATCATAGTCATTGCCTTTGTACCATGTTTGAATTAAACTGATTGACATATATCTATGTAATGGCTCTTACATGAAAAAATGAGAATAAAACTGCCGTAGTTTTGGATCCACAAAATGGCCACAAATTGCCCATACTGCACCATGTTGCAAAACACACTGAAACTCATATAAAGGTTGTCTGTACTGTCTTTGTGCAAATTTTGAATGAAATCAGTCACGGTGAATGTAAATTATAGCTTTTTGCACAAAATGGACTCTTGTAGCCATGTTACATCAGATGATGAAATAAATAAATGTGCACATTTATGCTATAGTGTGGTATCCTCATGTCAAATTTGAAACAAAACAGTTCAGTTATGTCCAAGAAACGGCTCCAGACAGACAGACACACTGATGCACACAATCCAATCAATAAGTCCCTGTTCAGGACTTCATCTGGCAGTGAACATCAAACTATATCACCAAGATTAGTTGTTATCTTTGTTACTTGTGTATCTCAGCTGTTCACTTTGCAGAGACAAATACTAAATACAAAGATGGCCTTCTACAAAAATTTACCATGATGTAGTCTCATTTTGATGGCAATACAAAAGACCACAATTATTCTACAATCAACAAACAGCAGCAATCTTCCAAATTTCATGATGTTGTCACTGATTATCAGCTTAGAACAATTACCAACCAAAGACCACTACATGCACAAAGGAAGGCTATAATTTGCAAGGTCATACATACAGAAGTCTATGCATAAGAGCAACTGGTAGTTAGTCGACTGTCATAAACCATCAAAGGCAGAAAAAATGTGGATATGAATGAAGTACACCAGGCGATGGTATACCATGTGATTTTGACCAGTTCACGACATGTATGCACGAGTGATAGCAAGTGCATATATGAAGTGAACTGGTCAAAATTGAGTGGTATACCATTGCTGGGTGTGATTTATTGCTATTATATCATAACAGTATATTGAAATTCTGGTTTGGAATGTCAAAAACAGGATATTTGCTCTTGCCGAGAGCTTGCGCGAGTATGCCAAGTGTGGTATATCGCAAATATACCACAGTTCTTTTCGCGTCTTGATCAATCAGATCACTATATTTGCGTCATCAATATACTTGGTATGATATAATGTAGTTTATAAAGATCATGATAGATATCGATGACATTTACAGAGAACACAATTGGAACTAATTTAGGAGAAAAGTTTCTTTGAATTGTTCAAATTTATCAAAAGTGTTAGGTGCTCTGCAGTTGAAAGTTGCAATATCATAAATTATCCATAAAAACAAGTGAATTGCAAAAAAGTACAGTAGATGAGCTTAAATTTGCTGATTAAACCAACATTACTACAATATCCTATTCTCCCAAATTAGTTCCAATCATGTTAAAGGTAACATAATGCTATGCATCTACCATCTGATGAAATCTGTCAACCAAATTTTAATCAATTTCATGCAGTGATACATTCCATCAACCTGTCTATGAGAAACTTATTGAAATCTCTATATATTCTTTCATACCTTTTTCTCCCTTAAAACCAGGAAATCCTGGTGGCCCTTCAAAGCCAGGCTCACCAACTGAACCTTTGAAACCTGGTGTCCCTGGTATTTCAACTGCAGGAGTGCCCTTTGCACCAGGTGGTCCCTGCAATACAATGCAAACATGCCACATTGATACATTGTGTCAAGTTGATGTATTGTTTTTACAATGTCTATGAATGTTGATAATTACACTCAGTCAAACAACCTAAACTTCACGAGAAAGCAATGACTTACGCGGTTTTATTTTTTACTCTTCTACAGAGGTATCGTGCAATAAATTATACTTGCATATTGATATTCTTGAAAATTAATCTCAGATAACTACCTTCAAATGACATGACAGTGGATACTTTCAATGTTTGGTTCAACGTACTGGACCTGTCATAGACCAGTGATAATACACACACTAGACTTAGTTATGACTCTAATTTTAATGAATGAAGCTAAAGTCTTGAAATTTCCTTGCATATAATTAATTATGAGCGTGTTGTAAGCTTAAAGGGATACAATCATCGGAACTGCGCTCAAAGGTCGTATGGGACCCATACAACCACTGTATAAAGGTACAATGGTGATTGATGAAAGTTAAAACATGTCTGTCATAATCTACATCGTATAATTTAAGTGTTGCAGCACCATTTTTAAGTGGTATAGCCACAAACTGATGACGTCAAATCGCAGTACTCAATACACAGTGCCATAATTACAAGGTGTCTGTGTTTTGTGTATGGCAATTTGATGTCATCAGTTTGTGGCTATACCACTTGTAAAATGGTGCCAATGTTGCAGCTATGATGATGAGGGGCATCTAGATATTGTGCATGAAATACATTGCCTGTAAAAAAGAAACTCGCATAGGCGCAGTTCCCACGACTGTTTCCCTTTAATGAAGAACCCAGGTACAGTCACGAGCTGATGATGTTCTACCAGCAGTAGACAAACACAGAGGTCACGATATTGTGGGATTTACTGCAGCTTGTTGCTCTACCACTTCTTGAATGTAACCCTGACACACATGTGTCTAAGAGGCTGTACTGCAGGTTAGCAGCAAAGACTGCTATTATACTGTGATATCAGTCTTGGACAGCTTTAGTGTTTGTATCCTTCACTGGTTCTTTGCAAATAGTAATCATCTGTCAATATAATCCAAGCCTAAAAAGATGTTTCCACAAGTATTTTCTTCTCCATTCTCATTTTGTTTATGTAGGCATGGTTTGATTGTACAATTGGAAGTGAACATTAAAACTGACGAAACTATAAAACAGTATCACATACCTTGTACTGCTTTGGATTGTTATCTCCAGGTCTTCCAGCTAGACCAGGTGCACCAGGTTCACCTTGATCACCTTGCCGACCTGAAAATGTTCAACACACAAAACCAGATAATCATAAATATATTACCTTAAATGGAATCTGCCATCCTTCCATGTATCAACCTTAAAGACAATACGTATCCTGAGTATAAAATTGGATTGTACATGGAAGTAGACACACATAGTTGACTTTCTTTGCACAGTGGGATTGTAAATTGACTCTTCCTTGGACGCTATTTTGGATTTTGTGACATTGATATTGAATATTCATGATACAAATTAAGGTTATATATATCACCCATAGTGCACTGTAAAGTGAGGCAGTATACAAACTGTGTAAAACAGATCCTGAAAGTTTCTGTCAGATTTTGTTTGTACAAAAACATACATACTAATCAGTATGAAGTATGGGTTGATTGCTGCCATGCAGTTCACAAACCAATGGTACTACCATGGCCAGTATATACCAAGCAGTGTTATGTATGTGACTATACTAATAGAATATTGGATATCTATGCAAAAACCAATTCATGAAAACAAAGAGAAAATGAGAGATGGCATTGGTAATTGGTATGCTTTAGCTTACATGGTGAGTCTATGTAAAGAATACTATTGCACAGGTTTCTTGAATTCTCACCAATTTTTGTCTGATATAAAGTATAAGAGCTTTCACTGTATATCTTACTGAAGGAATTGCCTCTAGATTATAGACTGTACGACATATCTCACCTGGTGGACCCTCAGGTCCAGGTTCTCCACGACTTCCTTTTTCTCCATCACCTCCTCTTGGTCCTATTGTTGTTGACTGGTAAGTTTGTTAAAAGTAAGGACAAACAGTAAACAGTTGTAAAATTCAACTCCTAACAAGTGAAACTGTGTGTTTAGCTCATGTGTTGAACATTTGAGCTTTGCACAGATCATTTACATTTGCCAAATTGATATTTCAGAGAAAATCCTGACTCCATTACATCATCTCTGTACATCTCTGACACAGCAGTGCTGTGATTGTGAATGGATCCATACTTAATTCCATTCATACATGTACTCACAAACTGGTACACAGACATATTCACGCGCACTGGTACTGGCACACAAATACAGAATATGCACATATCAATCTATTCATAAATCAAAATATAATACTCAGTACATATGGTAAAACCAGTACACACAGCAAATACCTTTTTATTAGATGGAATATGGCAACCTTGGGTTTCAGGCATATATTTTTTCATACAGTATTGAAGTATGATTCACGGTTAACCATCACAGAGTGTGACTGTAATTAGTACAATATGACATGCAGTAAGTGATGTTACCCACAATTCTCCTTATCTATACATAATGAAATAATCTATTAAACTGAAGCAAATTTCCTCTCAGAACAGAACATTTAAAATTTCTGACAGCATTGTTTTGATGATCATTTCTTTCTTATTTCCCACTTTGAATGAGAAGATCCATCCCTTTTCAACATGTGGAGGAGATAGCAATTTTGTAATTTTATCTACAGATATATTTTGGACAGTCATGCCCACACAATATTTTCCAGGAAACTAAGTTGCACCTGTGTTACCAAAATCAAGGGTATTGATTTCTTTGAATGTTCATGAAAAACAAAAAAATACATGTCTGACAGAAGTATGATGAGACCATCTCAGTTGCTGATAATTTAACCTTGAAAAGTGTGAAATTTCTAGCGCCAACAAACATCAGCTTCTCATTCAACATGCACTTGAATCTGAAACATAAACAATTATTTTGGAGCATACTTTTAACAAAATAATTTGAAACTAAATTGTAAGTTTTACATTTTTAAGAAATGAATACAGCTGAATTAGCCTCTAGCAAGTAATATCTCTAAGTGTATAAATCAAGCAGCATTGTGGGTAACCTCACTTACTGTGTAAGAGGGAACTTACATCACTTCCAGGGTTACCAGGAAGTCCTGGTGGGCCAGTTTCACCAAAACCACCTGACCTTCCCTTTGGTCCTTCACCTCCGCTTGGTCCAGTTAAACCTGGTGCACCACGGAATCCAGTTTCTCCTGGTTCACCTTTTGCTCCTTGCAAGCAGATTGCCGAACAGTCACCACCAACATCACCTAATATCAATAAAATTACAAATGTCATGTTCTTTCTCTTGTATGTTTCCCTTGGAAGTACACATACATCATGCTGAAAGGAACTTTTTTCTGCTATCCATGTAAATCAAATAGCCATAAAGAAATTTAATACAGATGTAGATGAAGGTAAGCTACCAACCACCCTGTATTTGGTGAGTTCATTCACAACTGTATTGACTTGTAACTTCTTGTAATCATAGCATACTTTACTGTTTTCAGTTGTGTGATTATCAAGTAACTGTTGATGACACGTATTGTTGTGTTGGTTGTGTGCAAATGTGTTGATCTAGTTGTGAAAAGTGGGTCATTTTTGTGATTGTGAACACATTTAAACAGTAACATCCCTGACTGATTGATGTGATGACTGATTGATGTACTACAAAACATTTCCTTCAGACATCAACTACACTCACGTAGACACACTAATACACAAACATACACATCCCAAAGACAGCATTTTCACCTAATAATGCCACTGCTTCCACATACAGATCCTAAAGATAGCATTTACACCCAATAATGTCACTGCATGAAATTATCATGTTCTAATCATTTGAACTTGAAGGAATAATTAATTGTATGACAGAATACAGACAAGCGTATGGAGATTACAAGATCTACAACTTACCCTTGTCACCAAATCTCCCTGGAGGTCCAACAGGACCTGGTAATCCTTTAAATCCCTTAAAACCAGGTGGTCCAGGTGGCCCCATTTCACCAATGAAATCATCTCCATTCATATGATCACCAGGTGGACCTGACAACAGAGACATGACAATACATCAGGTTTTAGTTTTTCTGAAAAAGATTTATAGATTATCATCTAGGTACCCACTGTGCCCATGCACAATAGCAGGAAAACTTGTCAAACTTTTCTGAAAACATTTTTGAAAATTAATCTTTTAATTGCAGACAGACAAACCTTTGCAAAGATGTTTTGGAAATATACAGGTATTTTTGTATCAAAAATCAAAGAGACAAAATCAGTGTTTTCTCTGCGTGTTCACTGAAAGGGGAGACTTCTGCCCCATTCATCAAATTTAGGAGGCACACTTGATATTTTAGGGGGCAGAAACAACAGTCAATTTACAGGTCACTACAATATAAGCTTGCCGGTCACCATCATATGGACTATTGCTTGTTTTGTTTTGTGCGCGTCTTTTGCGCTGTCAGTAACTTTTAAAAGGCAGAAAATGGCTTGAAATGTGCAATTAGCGCAATTGCACAGTCGAGAGAAAACCCTGCAAAATAATAAGCCATCTTACCCGGTGGTCCTACTGGACCTTCAGGACCTCTTGGCCCTCTTTGACCTCTCATTCCTTGCGGTCCATCCATACCAGATTCTCCAGGTAGTGCTACACCTTGTTCTCCTTTAGCACCCAACACACCTTTACTTCCTGGGCGACCTGTAAGGCCTTGCAGACCAATTTTGCCTGGCATACCTTCAATCAACCAGAAATATGATGGTTATTCATTTATACATTTACACACTCCACATGTAGACGATACGTAATGGTGCAGCTAAACAGTTAAACATACATGCGATGTGAGCATGCGTGCGTGAGTGCTTCACGAACTCTACAATGTGTGGAGCGGCCTCAGTCAGAAAAATGTAACAACTTAGGCCGGTTATTGAACCACTCTTCTTTGGGAGTGGAGATTTAGCCGAGTGGTTCTCTCTGTGGCCTCTCCACTAGGCGACTGATGCCGTATGTTGTGGGTTCGAACCCGATTGAAAACTAGCTGTATACATGACTATAGTATCACACAGGTAGTCTATGTAATGGTATGACTGAGGTACATACAGCTAAACAGGTAACATACATGACTACCAGTATGGTATCACACACATAGTCTATGTAATGGTATGAGTTACCAGGCTGCTTACCAATCATTCCTGGTTCTCCTTTTTGACCATCTCGTCCTGCACCTTCTGGTCCAATAGGACCTTCTTGTCCAGGAGGTCCGGATCGACCAAGACTACCCTGACGTCCAGCTTCTCCAGGAGGACCTGGAGGACCCCTCGGGCCAGGAGCACCTCTTCTACCCTGTCGACCTGGACGGCCAGGTGGTCCATCACCAATTTCCTGCAGAGCAAAGCATTACAGATCATTTACTGTTTTATGAGAATAACACAAAGCGAGAAAAGCACTGGCAGATGGACTTGCCTGAAAGACATGCTATGGTCAATCCCCTTTCACAGAGAGTACGTGTAATAACCCCCTGTAACAGGGTCTATAATTTTGTCACAGAGTTGTATTTACAGGCTTGTTTCAGGTTTGTCAGTACCTGACCACATGCATGTTGAAGTATTTCCTTACTGTAGCCACTATTGTTGCCACAGATCTACGGTAGAATATGATGATAAAAACTGCACTGAACTCAGTGTTGAACTTCAGGCTGCATGGTTAGTAAATTCATCGATTTAACATTTTTTAATATTCTATGGGAAAAACATTTACTGTCAAAAATGAGACACGCAAAATTTTGATAGAGATTGTTTATTACTCACTGGATCATCTCCTGGCTTTCCCTTGATACCTGGTGGTCCAACAAAACCTTCATCTCCAAGATCACCCTACAAGAGACATATTAATGTTAATGCATTTCTGTCACAAAAGACACAGTCTCCCAATGTAGTACTTGTTGTATGTCTCAATTCAGATGATGAACTGACTTGCCTGTTTCAAACTTACACTTTTCACATGAATCATTTGTTTTGCTCAGACATGCATGCATATTGGCTGACCAAACAACTTCTCGCAAACGCCATCTAGCGTCCAATACTCTGGTCTGTTACTTACATAATATTAACAAATAGAAAATAACATAAGATCTCGGCTTCTATGACAGCCATAATCAATCTACTGATTACAAATATTGCATTACATCTAATATTTGATTTATCTCATTTCATATTGCCAAAATGGGCAACATATTATAAACCTGAAACTCAACTGCTTCAAAAACGATAACGTTTACTGTTTTGGCAAGGTTAATACTTTGTTATTTTAGCACACAACACACTGTGTTGGCAAGGATAATACTTGGTATTTCAGAATTTCAAAACAACACACTGTGTTAGCAAGGATAATACTTGGTATTTCAGCACACAACACACTGTGTTGGCAAGGATAAAACTTGGTATTTCAGCACAAACCACACTGTGTTGGCAAGGAAAATACTTGGTATTTCAGCACACAATACATTGTGTTGGCAAGGATAAAACTTGGTATTTCAGCACAGAACACACTGTGTTAGCAAGGATAACACTTGGTATTTCAGCACACAACTCACTGTGTTGGCAAGGATAAAATTTGGTATTTCAGCACACAACACACTGTGTTGGCAATGAAAATACTTGGTATTTCAGCACACAATACACTGTTGGCAAGGAAAATACTTGGTATTTCAGCACACAACACACTGTGTTGGCAAGGATAATACTTGGTATTTCAGCACACAACACACTGTGTTGGCGAGGAAAATACTTGGTATTTCAGCACACAACACACTGTGTTGGCGAGGAAAATACTTGGTATTTCAGCACACAATACACTGTTTGGCAAGAGATAAAACTTGGTATTTCAGCACACACACTGTGTTGGAGAGGAAAATACTTGGTATTTCAGCACACAACACACTGTGTTGGCAAGGATAATACTTGGTATTTCAGCACACAACACACTGTGTTGGCAAGGATAAAACTTGGTATTTCAGCACAAAACACACTGTGTTGGCAAGGATAACACTTGGTATTTCAGCACACAACACTGTGTTGGCGAGGAAAAATTGGTATTTCAGCACACACTTCACTGTGTTGGCAAGGAAAATACTTGGTATTTGAGCACACAACACACTGTGTTGGCAAAGCACACACATTATTTCAGCACACTTTCGGGAGGAAGAATATATAAAATGTAAAATGTTAATAGAACAAAAATATCACAAGTATTAAGTTATGGCTGTGTCCTTTTTAAGAAACATATACTGAAGAGCTATGAGAATGAATACTTGCCTTGAAGCCTTTAAGACCAAATGAACCTGGTGTTCCACCATTACCAGGGTCTCCTCTGAAACCAGGTACACCAGCAATACCATCATCACCAGGCTCCCCCTGACAGAAAACAACACAAATCATTGACTTTTAAATGGAAACACCTCCTATTTACTGTTCTGCTATTGTTAACTATGCTGAAACTACAAATAAATTTATGTCAGAAGGACAGAGGCATGACTCTTACAGTGTTCAAAGTTGTTCTGTTGATGAGATATTGTGATAAGTACAGGCATCGGTTTTTTCAAAACACATGCACACACACATACATACAGAGTAACGATGACTTTTTTCCACCCATCAGATAAGCTCCCATTGTCATATACATAAGACAATATGGGAGTTCAAATCTCATCCAATTCATTCCTCCCTAGCTCCTGTGTTTGTATTTGTTTTTTACATAATCAGTGTATCACTGAGTTGACAGTCTCAACATTGTTTATGTCCGAAAGGTACTTGAGAATTACAAGCAATCACTTTGGACTTCCAACACGACAGAGTGAATCTATTAATTGATAGTAGTAGCCATCAAGAGGAAGAAAGATAATCTTACCCTAGGTCCAGCTGGTCCAGGCACACCTTTCTCTCCAACCATTCCAAGAGGACCAGGAGCTCCCTACAAAACGTTGATCACATGCAGTCATCCTTAAGTCATTATTTGGGTTTAATGGCACATTTGAGGCAAAATGTTTTCAAGAAAAACAAACTGCTCTAAAATTTATCATTTGTTGCATTAGAACTTGGATTCACTTTGAAAGCTGATGGGAAAACTAACATTTTGATCATCTCAATATCTGTGACAGTTTGACAGCTGACTAGTTCATTTTTCATGTTAAATTAAAGAGATATAGTGGTCGGAACTGTGCCTGTGCGAGTTTCTTGTTTACAAATAATGTATTTCGTAAACAATATCAATATGCACCTCATCATCATAGCTGCAACATTTAAATTATAAGATGATAGATTATGACAGACATGTTTTAACTTTCATCAATCACCATTGTGCCTTGGATACATTGTTGCCATTGGATCGTATGGGTCCCATACGACCTTTGAGCACAGTTCTGACGACTATATCCCTTTAACTGTGCTGATGGCAGAAATTTTACTATCACATACAAGAAAGTTGATCCTCTCTATTGAAAAAAGAAATTGATGAGATTTTTAAGAGATTTTGAAAGATATCACTGAGAGCTTTTCTGAGTATTGAAAATATAAACAAACATCTAAGTATCTACTTTTGAGATGCTTTTATATTGTCAAAGAGGACAGGGAAATACCTAAACCATCGAAATATTTCATTTCATTCTACAGAAATATTTTCTCTTGTTATATTTGTAATAAATCTGTGGAGTTACTCACTCTCTGTCCAGGATCTCCAGGTTCCCCTTCCATGCCTTTGAAACCGACATTACCCTGTCAGTCACAAAACCAAAATGGACATTTTAAAGCTGTGATTCAAATGGTAGGATTTCATACTACGTTGACACATTGTTCAAAAAAGGCTAGCATTCTGAAGCTTTGTAATCCATCTATACAAACTATTATATTACCATGCCCTCTCTGTCGCATTTTAATTGGTGGAGCTGAACCATGTGACTGACCACAAATACGCAGTATATGGTTTGTTAACATGCCAGTGAATATGAATAATGATGCTAACATCGTAACTTTACAGTTAAAACATTGCCTGTAAATAAACGCTAATGGTCATAGCATTACCCATTATTCCTATAGTAATATGTTTGCAACTGGAACAATAAAATTCATAATTGCAGGAACCAGCTTGTCCAAATTCCTCTTTGCAATAAACTTACAAAATAGAAATTGTGAACACATATCGTCAATAATTAAACTGGTAGGATAATAATGTGTTGGTTTGTCTTAATGCACTGGGATTGTCCATGAACAATTTCTGACAATGAGTCCGGATCAATTTACCATCAAATCTGGTACACAGTATGTTCCTGCTTTCAAATTAAAAACAGTACTGACAACTGTAAAATGGTATTTTGACTGTATGTTTGTCTCTTCCTGGCCTCTACGTTTGAACTTACCTTCATACCAGGTTTTCCTTTTTCTCCTTTCACTTCTGTTGGTGGTTGTGTAAACTCAACAGTTCCTGGTGGACCCGGTGCACCCTGATTTCATTGATCAAGAGCATGATCATTATGCATTGCATGACACATACACTATTTAATGATACTATAGGTGGGGATATCATATTCTCATACAGTATGCAATAATAGCTATAAAATTATGTATCATTCATCCCTCAGACATAGCTGTTCTATATTAATTTTTTTAAGATTTCTGTAAATATTATCAACGGACTCCATGACACACCTATATATCAGAACCTTAGAAGAAAAAAATTTGAGTTGATATCGTTGCAGAGAGGGGGAGCATAGAGAGCGCCCTCAAGCGACGGATCTCTCAGTCTTTCTACCCTAACCAGATAAGCAAGCAAGCTGACTGGCAACACATTTCTGTTCAACATTACCATGGGATAACTTACCCTCTCTCCTTTATTACCAATAAAACCAACTCCCATGTTTCCTTTGGTACCTTTTTGACCTGGAAATCCAAACTCACCCTGAATAAAGACACAAATTCCATTACTGAAAACAAAATCTGACTTTCAATGGATAGTACCCTACTACTGATACAAAACATAGAGTATGGCAATAGTTTTGCTGACACCTGGTCAAAATCCACTCTGCTGAAATAACTGCTCAAACCTCTGAAATAATGACATGCAATTTTCTAGTAATTTGGATGAGTTTCTCTGACATAAAAGAGACTGAAGTATACACGTAACACTAGATTGATCAGGTATATTTCCCTCATATAGCTGCACCAATCAGAAGTGAATGGAGGTTCTCGTCTTCTGAATCAGACTTTTTTCACGCTTTGTGTGAAAACTGTTCAGTAGAAAGAGTACTGAGTAACACAAAGACAGTTGACAATCATGGTATTGTAAATTTTACCTCGATTTGTACATTCTTTTCCCTGAACTTCAAAGTTTAGGACAAAATTAGAATAAAAATGCTAAAAACACTGAATTCAAGATGAGATAGAAATAATTTTTCTTACCCTTTCCCCTTTTTCACCAACATCACCTTTCTGTCCAGGTGATCCAGGAATTCCTGGCCGGCCTGGCCTTCCCTGTGGTAATATAGCAAACATTGAAAGCATATGAATATTTATCGACTTTCCTAGCAGACAATTTATGTATTGGTAGCACCAGGTAAATAAAAGTTGTATAAATACACATCAGAGGAGTAATCTTCAAAAAAACATTTTTGGCTAAACAAAATGCTGCATTACTTTAATAAAGGTTACTTTTTGTTTGAAAATTAGAAAAACTGGTCAAAATTGTGCAAAGTAACACTGGATAAGTAAATGAAAAGATTTGAATACAGTTTGAGAAACTGAATTCACCTTACAGTAACACTTGTGAAATCTGAACTGTGGTTTCATATTCACAGTAAGATATTGTAAGCAAACGGTGTAGACTCCACAAATTTACATGAAACTGGTGTTAAGAATATACTGGTCCTCATAATTGTAAGTTTTTCCATGATTCTCTGAATCCTTTACCAGCATAATTTTAGTATAAGCTGATTTCAAGCTACACACTACCCTGTGATATGATTTGTTGATAACTTTGGTATAAGCTGATTTCAAGCTACAAACTTTCCTGAGACAAGTTTGTTGAAAACACTTACCGGACCACCACCGCCTCTTGCTGGTTCTCCTTTTTGACCTTTGACTCCATCAGAACCCTGAAATAACCATCAAACAACAAACTTACAATAATGTGTGGAAGTCAGTAGTAAACACTATGAACACTACAAACTGAGTACAGCACTATGACAGCAAGTTGTCTTGGATTTTATCTCATTACTGAATGTATATTTCAGAATAAATTCAAGGTATTGACACAAAAACTTTGGTTTACTGTTACCTATAAATATTTCAAAGCATGTTATGATAATTGTTGTGATAACTGTAAGTTAAGAATGTAGTTCTACATGAATACAGTTATAATATTAATCTGGTGAATTTTGGAGGAAACTGCTCCTTTGAAATCAATGATGTTCTAAAATACTAGAACTTACCGGAAGACCTGGAAATCCGCGAGCATTTGGGTCACCTAAACCTGGAGGCCCAGAATCACCCTAATGAAGAAAGAAAAAATAAAATAATCATCTTGGAATTGTGAATAGTGTTATTGGTAATACAGCTACTGTGCATTAAGTTATTTGAAAGGATCATCTGAAAGATAAGGTGTATTGGAACCAGTGTTCCTGCTATGGCTTCTTTGCGCGCTGATTGCACAGTGTCTCCGACTGCTCTCGCAGTGAAATTCCATGTTCTGTGCAACTTTAGTCTCAGTCATTTAATCGGTAGTTTTGGAAACGATAACTCAGCGCGAAATGTGCGATCTCAGCGTAGATTTTATTCCGTGTTTCGAGGTTAAGTGGTGGCCGCAGTTGCCACCAACGTTCATTGTACGTTGTGACGTAACTTCAATAAATTAGCATATACATGAATGGACCCAGCTGTGAGGCAATCAGGCTTATCTCAAGTTGCGCACCCTCTCGAAACCTTAGAGGGAACACTGATTGGAACTACGACATCTGATAATGTATTAGTGGGTACAAATTGTTTGCAAAAAGAACAATTTTTCCATTAAAAATATTCACATTATTTGATTTTTTTATACATGCCATCTTCTAATCTGTTATGATCCATACCTAGGAGACTTTCAAATTGTTTTTGTCAAAACATGATGCTTATTGTTCAGGAAAGGTTCATATTAAATTAAAGATTTAAAGATTACATGTAAAATGTACATTCCACATGTTTATAGAGGGCAGTGTTCACTGGCAAAAAATGGAAGTGTCCTGAAGTCCTCCGCTATACTGAAGTACAGTATCGATATTAAAATTCACAGAAGAAAGTTCCATAACAACCATGACATTGACACATGGACTACCACTACATCAGTTAATGTGACTTACTTGTAGTAAAATCAATTTGGGAATCTTTCTTTTACATTATTCAAGCAAAAAATCCATTTATTTGAAAAACACAGAGTGTTGATTGATTGCTAAGACGAGGCTGAGGTGAAATTAGCAGTTGATTGGTTGCCAAGACCAGGCTGAGATGAAATTAGCAAGATAGTTTTTCAACTTACAATAGATCCATTGCATCCATCTAAGCCACGGATACCGGGAGCACCACGAATACCTTGAATTCCTGGAATGCCATTTATTCCTGGAAAACCTGGTACACCGATGGGACCCTAGAAATATTAACACAAGATAATATTCAATACATATCAGGAATTCAAGGTTAGTTGTCAAACTTGACAACTTTAGATAGCCTTTTAAAACTCAGCTTATTCTAAATGGTCAGTTATAATTAAGATTATAATAAAAATCATAACAATATAGTCCGTGGGCTGGAGGGGCCCACCGTGCACCCCCCCCATAAACCTACTACATGGGTATTTTTTTGTTCTTTGGGATCTGCTGAACTAGAAAAAAGATGTTAACATTGGATATTTTGGGATGCACTACCTGTCTGCACTGGTTTTTGATTTGTATGTACCGCAAAAAATGGCGAAAAATGGGTAGGGGTAAGGGGTACTATATCCTCCCCTAAATTGAGTAAACTAGCATGAAATAGCACAAACCTTACATTTTGGAAAGCTCAGATACTGCTCTTTCTGAGGAATACCAACTTTAGCAAAATTAATTTGTGTACATAGAATAGGACGACTTTAAAATAATTTTTTTGACAATTTTGAATTTTTTACCCAAATAGCATGTAACAATTGTGATCTACTTTTTATTAAGCAAAATTTTCACAACTTTTTGTGTTTAAATTATTCATTCCGACATATTAAACAAGAAAAAAAGTGTTAACATCAGATATTTAACTATACACTACTTCTCTGGCGTCAATTTTGAATTGCGTGTATCTGTATGGGGTGTGCAAAAGCTAGGGGTAGGGGTACAACATTCTTTCCTTGATGAAGTAAACTGGCATGAAATGCCATATACCTTATAGTTTTAGAAAGCTTAGATACTGGCCTTTCTAAAATGCATAAGTTTTTAGTAAAAAAATATGACGTCATAGAATTGGATAACTTTAAATCGATTTTTTCTGGTAATTCAGCAATTTTAACCGGAAGAAAATACGATAACTATTGTTTCCTCCCAATGAAGCAAATCAAACAGATTTATGGATGTTATTTACTAATTGCAATGTGCTGAAGAAGAAATAAATGTCAAAATTGGGTATTTACAATCCATTATTGTCCCTGCTCACTCAATTGCAAGTTTTGCTACATTGGTATATCGTGAATGGGCATTTTATTGTTATGCAATGAACTTATGCACAGCCTTAAAAGAAGACTTTAAAACGCACACACATAGTCATATTGCCATTTTCTCCTTAAAGTAAACAGATTGTTGATGACTGTCTATTTTTATAATTTACTTTTTAAATATTTTCTATGAAATAATTTTGATAAGACGTATTTGGAAAATTGTCTATGCCTCCTTGTCTTACTTATACAGCAAGCATTACTAACAATCTATTAGGCCGTGGGCTAGAGGGGGCGTCTACGTGCACCTTCTCCCCCCCCAACCGCACAGGATAACAAATCTGTATTTTTCAGAAGCCTTGGGATCCTTAGAATAAGAAATAGGATTTTAACAGACAAAATATAGGGACTCAATAGCTGTTACGGTCATGTTTTGAAGGGTGCCGCAAAATCACGATTTTGTGACCCACATGGATTTTTGTCAAACCTGTCTTCATGTACGTCATCTGCTGAGCTTACTGTTTAACATGACCTGGCTTATGGGGTATCATTAGAAAGGTGATGTATTCTTCTTGAAAATGGTATATAGCAATATGCAATATCTTCTATAGTTCTCATGAAATAGGGCCATAATTTACCCCATACCCCAAAGTTTATGTCGCAAATTACTGTCAAAACTAATCTAAATTCTACCAATTATTTACCTAGACATAATACAAAGGGCAATGCTGTGTATTAACTTTGTGTTATTTGCTACAGGTACATGTTAGAAACCTGAAATAAACTTTTGACAGAAAAAATATTGGGATCCTGTAGCTGTAACAGTCATATTTTGAAGGGTTCCGCAAAATCACAGTATTACTGAATCACATTCATTTTTGTTAAACCTGTCTTCTTGTAAGTCTTCTGCTGAGCTTATTTTGAACATAAAGAGGCATATGCGATATCATTTGAAAGTTAATTTACTTTTCTTCAAAATGATATATTGCAATATGCAATATCTTCTATAGTTTTCATGAAATGAGACCAAAACTTACCCCACACCCCAAAGTTTTATGTCACAAGTTACAGTCAAAACTAATGTCAAATTCTACCAATTATTTTCCTAGACACTTTACAAAAGGCAATGCTTTGTGTAAAATATATTTTATTTGCTACAAGGACATGTCAAAAATATGAGTTAGACTTTTAACAGACAAAATATTGGGGTTGAATGACTGTTACTTGCATGTTTTGAAGGGTACCGTGAAGGCAGAGTATTACCGATTCGCATATGTTTTTGTTAAATGTGTCGTCTTGTAAGTCATCTGCTGAGCTTACTTCCTACCATAACCTAAGTTATGGGCTGCAATTAGAAAGACAATTTATTTGGCTTTAAAATGACATATTGCAATATACAATATCTTCTATAGTTTTCATGAAATGAGACCAAAACTTACCCCATACCCCAAAGTTTTATGTCGTAAATTACTGTCAAAACTAATCTTAAATTCTACCAATTATTTACCAAGACATTATACAAAAGGCAATGCTTTGTATCAAATTGTTTTATTTGATACAGGTACATGTTAGAAACTTGAAATAACTTTTAACACAAAAATATCCGGATGCTGTAGCTGTAACAGTTATATTTTGAATGGTACTGCAAAATCACAGTATTGCCAACTCGCATACTCGCATACATTTTCGTTAAACCTGTCTTCTTTAAGTCGTCTACTAAGCTTATTTTTATTATAACGTGGCAAGTTGGGCATCATTAGAAAGTTAATTTACTCTTCTTTAAAATGATATATTGCAATATGCAATATCTTTTACAGTTTTCATGAATAGGACCACAACTTACCCCACACCCCAAAGTTTTATGTTCCAATTACAGTCAAAACTCATCTCAAATTCTGCCAACTATTTACCCGGGACATAATACAAAGGGCAATAATTTGTATTAAATTTAGTTTATTTGCTACAGGTTCATGTTAGAAACTTGAAACGAACTTTTAACAGAAAAAATATTGTGATGCTGTAGCTGTAACAGTAATATTTTGTAGGGTACCACAAAATCATGTTATTGCCAACTCGCATACATTTTTGTTTAACCTGTCTTATTGTAAGTCATCTGCTGAGCTTTTTTTAAAACATAAGTTGGCTATTGGGGTATCATTAAAAAGGTTTTTTTCCTTTGATATAACATATTGTAATATACAATATCTTCTTTAGTGTTCAGGAAATAAGACCAAAACTTACATCATACCCTAAGTTTATATTGCAAATTACTGTCACTACTGATTTCAAATTCTACCAAGCTTTTACCTAGACATATTACAAAAGACAGTGATTTGTATAAAATTTGTTTTATTTGCTACATAGACATGTCACAAATATGAGATAGACTTTAAACAGACAAAATACCGGATTGAATGGTTGCTGCTGTCATGTTTTGAAGGGTACCGTAAAGTCACAGTCTTGCCCACTCGTATGTGTTTTTGTTAAATGTGTTATCTTGTAAGTCATCTGATGAGCTTACTTTTTACTCTAACCTATCTTATGGGCTATCATTGGAAAGACAATTTTTGCCAAAAAGCGACCGACATATTGTAATATGCAATATCTTCAATAGTTTTCGTGAAATAGGACCAACACTTACCCCATATCCCAAATTCGCAAACTGCAAAGTTTTAGAACAGATGTAGTTTGCAAATCAAACTAAGGGCTGGGGTGATGAGATGTTTGCTATTTCATTACAACTTAAGATGATATTACAATATTACAATGCATATTACAATATGTCAGTCGCTTTCTGGCAAAAAAATTATATCAAAGGAAAAAAAACTTTTTAATGATACCCGAATAGCCAACTTATGTTAAAAAATAAGCTCAGAAGATGACTTACAATAAGACAGGTTAAACAAAAATGTATGCGAGTTGGCAATACCATGATTTTGTGGTACCCTTCAAAATTTACTGTTACAGCTACAGCATCACAATATTTTTTCTGTTAAAAGTTCGTTTCAAGTTTCTAACATGAACCTGTAGCAAATAAACTAAATTTAATACAAATTATTGCCCTTTGTATTATGTCCCGGTAAATAGTTGGCAGAATTTGAGATTAGTTTTGACTGTCATTTGGAACATAAAACTTTGGGGTATGGGGCAAGTTGCGGTTCTATTTCATGACAACTGTAAAAGATATTGCATATTGCAATATATCATTTTAAAGAAGAGTAAATTAACTTTCTAATGATGCCCAACTTGCCACGTTATAATAAAAATAAGTTCAGTAGACGACTTAAAGAAGACAGGTTTAACGAAAATGTATGCGAGTTGGCAATACTGTGATTATGCAGTACCATTCAAAATATGACTGTTACAGCTACAGCATCCGGATATTTTTGTGTTAAAAGTTTATTTCAAGTTTCTAACATGTACCTGTATCAAATAAAACAATTTGATACAAAGCATTGCCTTTTGTATAATGTCTAGGTAAATAATTGGTAGAATTTAAGATTAGTTTTGACAGTAATTTACGACATAAAACTTTGGGGTATGGGGTAAGTTTTGGTCTCATTTCATGAAAACTATAGAAGATATTGCATATTGCAATATATCATTTTGAAAAAAGTAAATTAACTTTCAAATGATATCGCATATGCCTCTTTATGTTCAAAATAAGCTCAGCAGAAGACTTACAAGAAGACAGGTTTAACAAAAATGAATGTGATTCAGTAATACTGTGATTTTGCGGAACCCTTCAAAATATGACTGTTACAGCTACAGGATCCCAATATTTTTTCTGTCAAAAGTTTATTTCAGGTTTCTAACATGTACCTGTAGCAAATAACACAAAGTTAATACACAGCATTACCCTTTGTATTATGTCTAGGTAAATAATTGGTAGAATTTAGATTAGTTTTGACAGTAATTTGCGACATAAACTTTGGGGTATGGGGTAAATTATGGCCCTATTTCATAAAAACTATAGAAGATATTGCATATTGCTATATAACATTATCAAGAAGAATACATCACCTTTCTAATGATACCCCATAAGCCAGGTCATGTTAAACAGTAAGCTCAGCAGATGACGTACATGAAGACAGGTTTGACAAAAATCCATGTGGGTCACAAAATCGTGATTTTGCGGCACCCTTCAAAACATGACCGTAACAGCTTTTGAGTCCCTATATTTTGTCTGTTAAAATCCTATTTCTTATTCTAGGGATCCCAAGGCTTCTGAAAAATACAGGTTTGTTATCCTGTGCGGTTGGGGGGGGGGGGGGTGCACGTAGACGCCCCGTCTAGCCCACGGCCTAATAGATTGTTAGTAATGCTTGCTGTATAAGTAAGACAAGGAGGCATACACAATTTCCAAATACGTCTTATCAAATTATTTCATAGAAAATATTTAAAAAGTAAATTATAAAATAGACAGTCATCACAATCTATTTACTTTAAGGAGAAAATGGCAATATGACTATGTGTGTGCGTTTTAAAGTCTTCTTTTTAAGTCTGTGCATTAGTTCATTGCATAACAATAAAATGCCCATTCACGATATACCAATGTAGCAAAACTTGCAATTTGAGTGAGCAGGGACAATAATGGATTGTAAATACCCAATTTTGACATTTATTTTCTTCTTCAGCACATTGCAATTAGTAAATAACATCCATAAATCTGTTTGATTTGCTTCATTGGGAGGAAACAATAGTTATCGTATTTTCTTCCGGTTAAAATTGCTGAATTACCAGAAAAATCGATTTAAAGTTATCCAATTCTATGACGTCATACTTTTTTACTAAAAACTTATGCATTTTAGAAAGGCCAGTATCTAAGCTTTCTAAAACTATAAGGTATATGGCATTTCATGCCAGTTTACTTCATCAAGGAAAGAATGTTGTACCCCTACCCCTAGCTTTTGCACACCCCATACAGATACACGCAATTCAAAATTGACGCCAGAGAAGTAGTGTATAGTTAAATATCTGATGTTAACACTTTTTTCTTGTTTAATATGTCGGAATAAATAATTTAAACACAAAAAGTTGTGAAAATTTTGCTTAATAAAAGTAGATCACAATTGTTAAATGCTATTTTGGGTAAAAAAATTCAAAATTGTCAAAAAAATTCATTTTAAAGTCGTCCTATTCTATGTACACAAATTAATTTTGCTAAAGTTGGTATTCCTCAGAAAGAACAGTATCTGAGCTTTCCAAAAATGTAAGGTTTGTGCTATTTCATGCTAGTTTACTCAATTTAGGGGAGGATATAGTACCCCTTACCCCTACCCATTTTTCGCCATTTTTTGCGGTACATACAAATCAAAAACCAGTGCAGACAGGTAGTGCATCCCAAAATATCCAATGTTAACATCTTTTTTCTAGTTCAGCAGATCCCAAAAACAAAAAAATACCCATGTAGTAGGTTTATGGGGGGGGTGCACGGTGGGCCCCTCCAGCCCACGGACTAATATTTGTAGAATCTTTATTCTGACAAGCAATGTGATCAAGTATAAATCAAGTCTTCCGTGAAATGCAGATTGCATAAGGTTAGAGACAAAGAGATGGCTATTTCCATCACACAAGTTTAATTACTCATATAAATGGCTAGGCAATAACACTTATTACAATATTTTAGAGCAAGACAAACTGAAGGTGTTGTTTCATGCAGCAATTTACCCGTTCTCCTGTTGGTCCTCGCTGACCTGGTACTCCTGCTTCTCCTTTGTATCCTTTTTCTCCGGGAAAGCCCTCTTTTCCAAGAAAACCAATTGATCCCCGTTGTCCTTGAGGTCCTATCCTTCCATGTATTCCCTGAAAAATATCAGCAACTTAGATATGGAACTTGATAATCCCTTTTCCAATATCATCATTCATACCTTTCATGTCAATTACAGATAAGAAATTATTGATGGAACTTTGGCAACAAACAAAAAGATTTTGTGATTACACAACAGTTTCATAAATATTTCAGCATCATGAAAACCCACAGCAATGCTCAAAAACATCATGCAAATCAAGCTGACAGACCATGCAAATAAATGTACATAGATCAATATGTTCTAATGATGAAGTATTATTGTAAATCATCGGAAGGACATTTCAAGGAAAATGAGCAATTCTGGTTTTATCAGTCATATATCAGTACATTAGAACGTATCTCAACTATCTACTGGTACCAGCTAGCTGTCCTTGACAACTGTGCTGCATGTCTATCTCAACTATCTACTGGTACCAGCTAGCTGTCCTTGATAGCTATGCTGCATGTCTATCTCAACTATCTACTGGTACCAGCTAGCTGTCCTTGACAACTATGCTGCATGTCTGCATTATCGCTTTAAGGTAGAATGTGCCTCCGGGACAGATGTTTGTACTCTTTACAATTCTTTTCTGATCTACCACTTGTGGGGTTCCCTGTAAAGTTGGTGTAAGAAAACTTAACCATCTTAGTTTTTCAAAAATCGAAAATTTTATTTTTCTTCTGCATTGAGTTAATACAAGGATGCAAACCATCATGAATTTCAAATATCGGTGAACTTGGGTAATTTGTTTCTTTAGTACCTAAATTTGGATGCTGGTCCCGATTTTTATATTCTTGATTTTGAAAGAGCATGGTTGAAATATTCCTAGAGGAATGTGAGCAAACCTTTAAATCTTTCACTTTTGAGGCGCATACTACCTTAGGGTATTTTTTAATGGAAACCTTTCACAGAAACAAACATCTATGATACGTCATACACAGCACACAAACAAAAAGGCAAATAGGTCTCATTTGAGCATTCATACAGATTGTTCAAACTGGATGAAAATTACATTATGGGTATTGAAGATTTGACAAAGAAGGAAGTGACAAAAGCTATATAAAAGAAAGTAAGTATGTTTGTATGAGATGTGCATGTATGATGTGGGTTCAGTCACGTTTCTCCAATGTTTTGCTAATCTGGAACACTGCACCTAATCAGCATAACATCAATTTACAGCTTTTTCCTTGACATTATGACACAAGTCACTTCCCTTGAATGATTGTATACAAATCACTCTGGAAGTTCCATCAAGTGGCAAATACCAGCCATAACACAGATATCTCTACAACTGCAATCACCACTTGGCATGCTACTAAAAATGACAAACTGTTACCACACAACTTCTTGAGTAAACTTCACATAGTTTAAGCTAATTTTTCAAAAATCATTTTTAATTTGGTTGCATGCCTTTATGTAGGGAAGTAAATGATGTCGTCATCTGATTTTCAGTTTTTGTTTTGTTTTCATCTTCTCTGAAGATCTTTTCTTATGGCATGAAGATATGTCATGATAAACAGTTCGAGGAAACACGGCATGATAAACCATTAGCATTAAACAAGACTTGTGAAAACAATAGGTAAATAAATGAGTGGAAAAGTTGCATGTCTCCAAATGACCAATCAGATATCTGTCATACCGGTACAATGGTACTTGTTTGTCTGTCTAAATGTGGTACAAGCTGCTACAGTTTTGCTGCTTCATGTTTTCTATTACAAGTAGATGTCAAATACAGAAAGCAAGCTGTGGTACATGGCATATGGAGATGGATCAAAACATGGCTTCTGTACCTTTTTTTTCTCTCAACATGTCAAAAGATCCATACCAACAGATCCATATCATGTCACATAGCAGCTTTTAATTTGTGTCCATATAGTGATGTATAATTTTCAACAGATGTGAGAGTGGGGTCAAAGGTTAACGAAGACCAGTTATGATCATTCCAATATCACCCCGAGTCATTTACTTTCATTATTTCAGAAATGATGTCACTGTTCCATTTTTGAAGAGACATCTAGCACTGTAACAGTGAAATGAACACAGTGACCTCCATGGATCTTATATTATGCCCACTATTTAAAACATGAACACTGGTACCAGACATAACACTGCCATTACTCTACATTGTGCAAACTATACTTCATGCTTTATATTCCTTCAAATAGCTTTCAACATTTCAGAGTCCACATGCAGACGTTTAAGTTGATGGATGATGAGAGTGACTCTGTCCTACTTATTTTAGATTTATGTCGTGAAGACAGCACTGTTCATTAATACAATATACCAAATGTGCCCTGTGTCACTACAATTTCCACATACCAGTTAAATCTTCTGATTATTTATTTATACTATATACTTTAGAGATCTGTTTTTGCTTAGTGGCTGCAGGGGACCAGAATATACCCTCAGATAAAACTTGTTAACCTACAAACTTTACAAACAGACTTTTACATATTATGTGACCTGGATAAGCTCAAGTATATTGGTTGAACACTGGTTTTGGAGGCATTGATGCTTTGATGGTAAATGAGAAGAGTGGCTATAAAACTTTCACACATCCAAATTCCATCATCAATTGAAAATATCTGAGTGAAAATATCCACAAACCAGTACACAGACACTACCTTTGAAAGCTACATGTAACATTCTAGTGGTTATAAAGAACATGGTGTTTTTAGAAAATTAACAAAAATTATCAAACTGAATTGTCTTAAAACATTATGCATGTTAACTTTAAGCTGATATATTAATTATAAGTACACAACACTACAAATAATGTTATGTACATTACATGTACAAATAGATTCACACATTCTTCCACACTATCTTTACTTTCATTCTCACTCTATTCTCTTCACAGTCTTCTAATTTTCACATCTCCAAAACAACATCTCATTCCACTGACTGGCCATGACTTAAAAAAAAAACAAGTCAGGAAACGTACACAAAGATAAACACAGATGCACCTGACTTGTCAGATGTCTGATTGATTACAAAGAGTCAGTGTCATCTCAGTGTCATCATCAATGTTACTTCCGTCACCATGTCATCAGCAGTGTCAGTCATCACACTGAGGTCATCCATGTCATGACGTGTGTCGGTGTCATCGTCAATGTCAATGTCACAGTATCACCACTGATGTCAGTCATCACTTGGTGCCGCCTTCAATATCAATAACCATGGCATACTTACCCTTGAGCCTTTCTGTCCTTTACACCTACAGTCACCACACAGTTCATTACAGTATTGATCCTGCCAACACAGAAATTCAAATTTTGATTAATTATGAGAGGGTGGAAATAGCAGAATGAACCCATTTTGGTTTTCTTGGAAGAAAAGGATACCATAAAACCACAACTCTAATACTTAGTAATATAGTACACGTAGCTTATTTCCTATTTTAGACAGAACAAATCTCTGATGTATTTGTTTATATATATATATATATATATATATATATATATATATATATATATATATATATATATATTATATATATATATATATATATATATATATATATATATATATAATATATATATATATATTTAAAAACTATCTACTGTTGATTGACCAATCAGAGTGCTCAATTCAGGGTGTTTTATTTACTCATAAAGCCTTGGTCACCAAATTCCAGAAATAAATGACAGCGCGTAGTAAAGTACTGTCCAATCAAAAGTGAACATGTCATATTCTTTAGACATCTGGTACGTTTTAATATTCAAATTTGGTAACACAGCGGAAACCAGCTGCAACACAAATCTGCTGTGCCCTAGGGCATTTATATAATGTGCCCTAGGGCATTTATAGGATGTTCCATTACATTGGAAGGCTATTTCACAAATAAAAGTTTTAATTCATATCCTAAACATGTTACATTGACAAAGGGGACGGTTGTCGTAAACACATTGAAAACGAAATATATCAGTTAGGGGCGATAGTTTTTAAGTTGGATAAAACCCTCGTACTCTGGCTCTTCTGGTATATAAAGTCCAACCCTACGATAAAATGTCTCGGCCTGCGGCCTCGACATTTTACCGTTGGGTTGGACTTTATATACCAGAAGAGCCCTCGTACTCGGTTTTATCCTATACATATATATATATATATATATATATATATATATATATATATATATATATATATATATATATATATATATATATATATATATATATATATATAATATATATATATACATATATATATATATATATATATATATATATATGAGAAATGGTAAGGTTATACACGTTAAGTGCCATGATACAGTAGCTTTTAGTAAATTCACAAATTCGAATTCTATTTACAAAACAACACCAGTACAGATGAATATATTTGTCACTGAGAAGTAGCCATAGATAGAATTCTCTCCATAGGCAGAATACTTCAATGACTACCGGCAGAATTCAATGACTAACTAGAAATTTGACAGCTGTTGGTTCAGTCAGTGTAAAGCTTACAATGTATTGATAAATGACTTGTTGTTGTTGAAAACTAAACATTGACATGTAAGTTCTGATATACATGTGGAAGGCAGCTACCTAGTGACTGTGTCGCATATGGTGACCTGTTTATGTTTATGATGTCTATGTTTACCGTGTTGCCATCATATGAACACTCTCCCTCTCACAAGATGTTCAGTCATATTAACCAAGTCTATCAAATTGTTGACACCCTTTAATATTGAGTTTCTTAAAACTCAGCTGAACAAATTCAAGATTTCAAAGACAGATCTGCATGTTCAGTATTCAGTTTAGTTGGGTACAATCTACCTGGATTGCACCACATCTACAGTGGTATTCAAATAAAAGCAAACTGATTCATTTCATTTCAATGCAGAGTATTCTTGACTGTAGAATTTCAGATGACAGATTGACAGCATCAGAATCTGAAGTTACAGATTTTGCTTTTGATGTTATTTTTTACGACTGCATCAAAAAAACTTTATGATCCGTATCAGAATTGAAAAGCAAAGCTTGTCGAATATTCTTTTGCAGAGTTTGGATATAAAAATACAGTGGAGGTATTTATTCTTATGCAATCAGCAACAAGATGAATTATTGCATGTTATGGACAGCACTCTACAAAACCTTTCTGAAACAAACTGATTGTGACACAACAAAGGTCTGCTGGTTCAAAAAACAACAAAAAATTCTCAGCTTTACAGACCAGCTTTGGGTAAAAGTCCCACTTATACTTTAAACAGACGATATTAATTACAGGAAAACACATCGGTGTAGGTATAGCATGTATCAGTATCAATGAGTGGGCTGTACTAGTATTGTTGTCCACACTGACAAGTTCATACAATACAATGCAGCTATTGGATGCCACTTACATCTCATGGATTTGAGACCGGATATAGTTCAGTCCTTCCACTGATTCCCATATGGGTCATTCTGAAAAATCTTTGTTGCTGTAGGACACTAAAGTTCTAAAGTTATGTTTTCTCAGACCTAATTCATACTAACATAAGGTTGGCCTCTAAAGTTCACTGAGGATGGCAATGATTTCTTTACAAACTGAAATGGACTTAAGTTTCAATATTCTCGACGATTAATCACTTCAAATGTGACCTTATCTGTTCAATTTGTCTTTTAACAGAATTTAATCTCTGTAAAGGATGCATGGTAAAGGAGGTCCAGTCTAATGTTCAGTGTACAATATCAGTTGACCTACACAAGTCCTCAACGCTTAATGTGACACAGAAATCTTTCAAAATGAAAAAGAGGTTAGACAGTAGATTTGTTATGGTTGAATTGGTATTTTTGATAATTACAGCCCTGTACCATGTTAAAGTATTCCATCTGGCAATGGATGATGTTGCTCTAACATACATAACTAGTCTTGAGCCACTGTGCTGACATGTGCTACCCTATGCTGATTGATTAGAATTAAATGATAATTGAAAAAATGTCAACCTCCACGATATGAAAATGCAAAGCAGTTATCTCAATGTATAGCTTGTCAAAGTGTTGACTTTCTCAAGAGCCACTTTATTTCTCCCTATAAAACAGGAGCATTTAATGATTTGAATATCGAAAGCGAAAGCAACACTGAAATCAAAGTGCTCTCAGTGAGTCAATTAACTGTGTAACATGGACTTTGGTACTTTGATAAAAATTAGAAATTTTTGCCATAACTATTTCATTTGCTAAAAGTCTGTGAATTCGTACATACAAATACAAACGCTGTACTCTTATGGTAGGGTAAAATGCTATTAAAAAGTTGTTGCATTGCAACTTAACATTGGTACTATGGTAGTAGAGCTGGTAGAACCAGGCTCACTGGTAGCAGAAAGGTTATTACAAAATAGCGCCCTCTACAAAACATTTGCACAACAAATCTTAGCTAGAAGAAGAATGATCTACTTCATCATAATTAAATACTTAATGCTCAATAAATTCATTAAGGACGAGGAAAACAATTTTAACACCTATTTCAAAGTTTTATAAAACAAGGGATTGTCCATAGTTCTGGATAGAACAGTGGATGAAGGTACGAAGAGAACTACTATAAATACAGCAACAATCTAAAGTGTTGTCTAAGCTGAGCCAGTAAGGATGCACATAGAGTAAATGCATCATGTCATTTCATGGAAAAGGTAGATCAGATATATACGAGATACATTCCACATATACTTTGATGTGAACATGTATATTCCAGGTTAAAAGGCTATCTATGATCCTAATGGATAATTTCAGATGAAAATTCCAAGACACTTGAGTTCATAGGCTAAATACCATTAGATAATCTGAACATTCCCAGACACCAAAGAGTTATTTATTCAATTCTACCCAACTTCCTGTTCTCACAGACAGCATGTCCATGAACCTGGTAAATAAACTCTGGTTATACTCTTGGAACCTTGCGACAATTTCATTCCACTGAGGACGAGGTATCCAGGAGAGAAAAATTTGAAGATTTTGTTCCCATGGTTATTCATGTAGATACTACCAATACAAGCCATGCCAGGAACACAAAGACAATTTTATTTACTTTAATGGGTCAACTAACATTTTGTTAATGCACGTGCAAGGTGGTGACCCACTTACACATCTTGAAATGCATTCTGCCAACTATGAGAAATGACTAAGAGAAGAATACATAGTATGAAGCTTGGCCATTTGGATCTGTGCTACTTCTACCAGCGGGAAAGATGAACTTTTTACCACTCATGGTTGGAGTGGCAGCACTTCAGAAATTCTTCTCTCTGTCAAAACAATTATGGTTTATTGTTCAACCATCATCACACAATTTTGAAATTCTCATCACTGAGACTGTTAGTGACAGACAATCTGCAGACGTTATAAAACACTGAAGAGAGAGATCAAAATTGACAGATTTTAAAGCAGACAAATTAATGCACTTAAGAGAGAGGTCACAGAGATTTGTACATGAATGAAAATACCTTAGATAATTAGTTGCATTCATGGGTTAAGGGAATCTTTGAAAGTCAGGCAATGAGATTAGAACAGACCATTTGAATAACAACTTTAAGTAAGACAGCCATTTAAGTGAATTCTGGGGTGTTTTCAGAATGAAGAAACTCCTTGTAATTGTACAGAATATTTGCACATCATTAGAGGCACTGTTCTGCGATCCCTGGGATCGCCTTTGTTCTAGTCTGTAAGAAGATTATGGAGGTGTGATGGTCTTTTGTTTTCCATTGAAATTGTAATCTGATGGGTAAATTTTGTGATGAGACAATCTGGTGCCAACACAGGCCTTTAACACAAACAACAAGTCATCGTTGATGACACAGTCCCCACTTGTTAAGGGTGCTTTGATTACAGGTCCTCAGAGAGGATAGATCCTGTCCTCAGAGAGGATAGAGTCCTCTTCATTAGGTCTGTGATAAAAATACTTTTGAATAAATTCGCTTGATACATGTCTGAGTTGTAGTTCAGGACATGAAAAAATCGTAATAAAATGGCCACATGTTGGCCATATTAGATCGAATCACAAAACAAATCAATATGCATATGTATGACATAGGTCAATGTCCTTGTACCAACTTTGATTAAAATCGGTTAAAATATGCCTGAGTTACTGCTTTGTACATGAAAAAATCATAACAAAATGGCCTCACAGCAGCCATATTGGATCGTATCACAAAACAAATTAACATGCATATGTATGACATTGGTCAATCTCTTTGTACCACTTTGAATAAATTTGCTTGATACATGTCTTGAGTTAATTATGTTTCTGGACATGAAAAAACATAATAAAATGGCCACACGGCGGCCATATTGGATCGTATCACAAAACAAGTCAATATGCATATGTATGACATAGGTCGATGTCCTTGTACCAAGTTCGAATAAAATTGGTTGAGATATGCCTGAGTTATGGCTCTGTACATGAAAAAATCGTAACAAAATGGTCGCATGGCGGCCATATTGGATCGTATCACAAAACAAATTGATGTGCATAGCTATGACATTGGTCAATGTCCTTGTACCAACTTTGAATAAAATCTGTAGAAACATGCCTGAGTAATGGCTCTGTACATGAAAAAATCGTAATAAAATGGCCGCCTGGCGGCCATATTGGATCGTATCACAAAACAAATTGACGTGCATTTGTATGACATAGGTCAATGTCTTTGTACCAACTTTGAGTAAAATCGGTTGAAATATGCCTGAGTTATGGCTTTGTACATGAAAAAATCGTAACAAAATGGCCGCACAGCAGCCATATTGGATCGCATCACAAAACAAATTAACATGCATATGTATGATGGTTGATCTCTTTGTACCAACTTTGAATAAATTTGCTTGATACATGTTTGAGTTATGGTTCTGGACATGAAAAAACGTAATAAAATGACCACACGGCGGCCATATTGGATCGTATCACAAAACAAATTGATGTGCATAGCTATGACATTGGTCAATGTCCTTGTACCAACTTTGAATAAAATCTGTAGAAACATGCCTGAGTAATGGCTCTGTATATGAAAAAATCGTAATAAAATGGCCGCCTGGCAGCCATATTGGATCGTATCACAAAACAAATTGATGTGCATATGTATGACATAGGTCAATGTCCTTGTACCAATTTTGAATAAAATCAGTTGAAACATGTCTGAGTTATTGCTCTGTACATGAAAAAATCGTAACAAAATGGCCGCACGGCGGCCATATTGGATCGTATCACAAAAAGAATTGACAAGCATATGTATGACATTGGTCAATGTCCTTGTACCAACTTTGAATAAAATCAGTTGAAACATGCCTGAATTATGGCTCTGTACATGAAAAAATCGTAATAAAATGGCCGCCTGGCAGCCATATTGGATCGTATCACAAAACAAATCGATGTGCATCTGTATGACATATGAAGTAATCCTTGTACCAAGTTTGAATGAAATCGCTTCAGGCATCTCTGAGATATCTGCGTGAACGGACGGACGGACGGACGGACAGACGCACGCACACACGCACGGACATGACCAAACCTATAAGTCCCCCCGGACGGTGTCCGTGGGGACTAATAGTCGCGCCAGCGGCTTACTGACTACGCATGCGCTTATTCATAATATACTATGCGAGTAACCGGAAGTGTACCCTTCTTTCATGGGCGCCGCCATGTTTTTTTTTTTGAATACTCGTAAATAAACAAATACGAAACAAATTACTATTATATAACATGCCTTTTATAAAATATACCTCTTTTATTAGCCAGTAAATGTTATTATGCACCTTGTCGCTGATACAAAATATCGTTAATATAGATAAGGGAGAAAACTGTCGTGCATATGAACGGGGGCATACGCAAAGAATGCTGGGATTGAATTATAGAAGAGCGCCCCCTGTGTCAATAATTAGCCAGTTTTTAGACGGAACGCTATAGTTTCCGTGTAGTTTTCAGCTTGCAAGTGGAAGTTGGGCAGTGCGGTTACCATTCAATTGCAATGATAATGATTGCATAATACGTCCCTTGTTTAACGCAATAGGCTGTTATCATTGTAAAAATTGCCAATTTTTTTCCAAAATTTTTACACGCTACAGAAAATCTATACCTGCCCTGCTGCAGGGTTTGACGTCGTGTACGTACGTGAACTGCTTTCATCAGAGGGAAACTGGGCATAGTTGTCATATATATTAGTAAAAGTTTATGAAGTAACAATTACAGTTTATCATGAATCAATACAAATAACATTGCCAATCTTAACCCCTGGCGCGACACCAAGGGCTAAGCCCTATATAATATTAATCGTTGATGTGATCCAAGAACTATAACTTCATAAAACTTTCAGGCAAGAAATATCATCATCACAGCTCAATTAACATTTCATTTGTATTCATTCAACAATCTTGGGGAAAACACCACTCTTATAAATGCATGTTTTCCTGCCTTGAAACACAATGTCTGATATAATGAACACATCTGAACTTGGATTATTTATGAAGGACAGTACGATGAATACCAAAGACTTCTAAGAACTTTTCGACTATCTATTCTCCAACGATGTATTCAATATACTGGCCTAACACCACAACTTTACATATCAACAGATGGTACAGCTTTGATTTATCCATCAAATTAAAATCATTGAAGCCGAGTTCCGTAACATCCTATAGTCACAAACATGACCTTAATACCCCCTATTGAGTTGACCTTACATTAGAGGATGTCTGCCAACTTTTATTGGCAAGATTCCACTACCATTTCCTCAATAGAAAACCTGTTCACTTCTCAAACAAAAACTACTTCAAGAAGTTATCTGAATCTTATTTTACTGAATTATAACAAAAGTGTTTTCTCTGGGTCAAACCACCACCCACTTGAGTTTGAACCGTGGTATCCCATTTCAACTTTACTGAATTAATCGGTAATGAGGCGGACACTGGAGGCTACCATGGGGAGGCTAATATGACCTTACTCGCATCCATTCAAAGGACATTTTTTTTGTAGGCTTGGTTGGTTTGACGTAGCCTGTCAATGCCAATGGGAAAGGTCTTGAAAAGGAATGTCAATACTGCTGAGTCAAGGCAACATCTTTAAGAAACTGAATACCAGTGTCTGCTGGTCTCTTTGTAGTGATGCCAATATCAAAGAGTTCTAATGTAGGTTACATGTGTTTCACATCGTCTTAAGTGTCCACACCCATACAAGAAAAGAATAAAGGTACACAGTCTGAACATGACAAATACTATCCAGCTGTCACTAGCATTCAACTTTTTGTAAGTTACACACTTCATCTGTACTGTGTCCTTAAAAAACACTGCCATACAGTCTGGCCCAACATCTCAGTACATGCATATGACATCATTGTCAAACTCCTTTCTTGTAAAAATGTCCTTCAAGACAAAAAAATTATCATGGCTGAGCACACAAAGGTACATCTAGAGACCACTGAATCCTACATGTACGTCATATGAGCTTTGACATTCACCAGTTATATATCTACACTAGACATAAACACAGTGTGGGTGGCTGAAGTTGCTGAATTCCACCAATCAAAGTTCTGCCATGTCATCACTTCATCAATCCGTACAGAGAATGTGCTCACGGTTGCCTTGCATACCCCAGCCATACAACCTTATGACTGAAACAGAGTGTCACATCAAGTTCTTTTGACAACAAGCAATATCAGCTAACTATGATCTGATAGAACATTTGAGAAAAGTTTAAATTCTAGCTTTTTCAGGACATGCAAATCTTACTGTTCTTGATGGTAGATGTAATTGCAGATGCCTGGTAGTATTTATCCAATGGCTTATTATGAGATGCCATGCCTCTTGACTTGTGTAATGTCTCTGACAAACCACAAGTCACAGTTTCTTTGAGGGACCAGGATAATGCTTCACTGAATAGCAACCTTTTGAGGTCAAAAGAAAGTAAACGAGGTCGACAAGAATAGAATGGCTAAGATAAGAAAGATGTAACAGTTGAGTTGATGAAAGGCACACTTCCTTTCTATGTCAGTATTTGCCTGAAAGCAATGAATCTTTACCTGCCTTAATTTAGTCTCAGTTACCCTACTGCTCTGTGGGGCTTGGACCCTTCCAGCTGCCCCTATACAGTCTGCAGAAATGCCATTCAAAAATCTCCTATTAAAATGATGGGACATGGATAACAGCGATGTATCAATCCTGGGAGAAACTGATCTATGATGTAATTATTATATATAGCTTTAAAGTTATGTAGAAGTGACATTTAAAGTCCCTCCTTGTAATGAGTGATGGCTTTCTATGTCTCAGATCAGTTTATGGACAAATACAATGCAACTGAACCAGAATGTAAAAATCATATAGTTCACACTTATTACCAAGGTGGGACTTCGAAAGCCACTTCTACTCATACCTCACCTGATACATCTTACACATAATACAGTGTAATGTGTGTTCATAAATCATATGTATGTGATTATTTCTTGCTTTGAAATCTTTAACAAAAGTCACTGACAGACTTTGAGGAATTTGCTCAAATTTCTTGGCCACTCATTTGAGAAAATAGATAAAGTATCATAGATCTACACAGAGCATTCCCGTAAAAGTGATAACTTCATTCCCTTCCTTGACAACATCCCTATTTCACACATTTTTATCAATTGTTTATCAATTTGGTTCGCTCCTAAATAGGTTTACAGCTATGGATGCAGATGCAGAATACTATGGCTGAGTGAAGTTTACGATTACTTCTATACAACTTCTATTGCACCTGCCCTAGATTTAGTCCCTAAATCTTGTTGAATGGTGAAGTTTTGGCTTTCTACGGTGTATATGCATATCAATGACATCCAATCTGAAAAGAAAAACCCTTGAACAAAAGTGTCGGAAGACTCAACAGCGGAGATTTATGTCTTCTATAATACATTGGAATACAGGCAAAACCGTAATATCAACATAAAAGGATTTCACAGACACCCCTGGAAATGCCACCATTGTACTTTTGTAGGTTTCTCTTGAGACAGCTATGGATGTGCATAAAATCTTGGTGATTCATTACACCTGACATAGAAAGCTTACAGTGATTCCAAATGGAGGGATGTTAAAACACACTTGGGGTTACCAAAGTGACAAACACAAGGAGGTTATGATAACATGTAGTACCCCTTTCAGTATTCTATGTAACATCATACACTCATTTAAACTAGCTAGGACGAGACCAGTATAGAGACGAAACAGTTATTGTCAAGTTGACAGCAGCAACATCACTGATGTCATCGAGTCTGTACGGTGGACTGATTTTGCCACCGCTTGGAATCTAGGTCACAAAAGTGACATAATGTGGAACACTCACTGCAGCACAGACAGGCTGTAATGGTTGTGTCACTGACAAACATCAATTGAGACTAGACCCAGCCATGATGCTACAAAGCATAAATACATGCAGTACACAATCATAGGGATACTGGACTTTGATCTGGCCGACAGACTGAAACTCTTTTGTCATTTTCAAGTGTTTGTAGACAATTTCTGGGCTCACAACATATTCCTTAATTTGTTTATATTAAGCATATTTCACATTACAACCTTACACTATCACACACTACTCTACTGGAAAGATCTTTACTTATGTAGAACTTCTATTGGCCTTACAAATATTGCTGCACATCTTAGCATATATGGAAAGATGCCAAACATGTAACATTACACAAAGTGCTCAAAATCACCATAAGAACAAACTTGAATTTGGAGCAAGCAAACGAGTAATGGAAGATAATGGTTGGGATGGAAGTTCTTGAATCTGTGGCAAGATAAAAGGTTGATCATCTGGTGATTTCATTACCCTGGAGATAAGAATTTACATCAACTAGAGACAGGGGGGCAAGGCTGATGACTACCCTTGAAGAATAGATTTTACAGGAGACAGCTGGTGAAGAAATTACAGTGTAGTAAAGAATAGCACAACCAATTAAAGGAAAGCAAGCTAGGATGGTAATGACATGTCTTTGGAACTTTTGTAAAGAAAGACAATAACCAAAGTAACTGTTCATTTACATGGATTACAGGAGTTGTAAAATAGTGAATTCATTGTGACCGCTTGTATCTGAGAGATTAAACAGAGACAATATAGCTGTGGTTTCAATGATGCTGAAATGAGCAAACCTACTTTGCATACAATGAACTTGGCAAACCCTAGCTTGAGTTTCAAAAGACATCTACAATCCATTACCATAAAAATAAGATGGATGAAGATACTTTAATCAGTGGAGTCTGATTTTCTGCCAGGTTAAATGATTATCAGTGATATTGAGGTCTGATGTCAATAAGATTAGGAGAAATCACTCATGAACTGGTCTTTCAGAACTGCCACACAATCTCAACTATCTCTAGCTGTAAAGTGCATCTTACTTGAGGAGTGCTTGCCACAATGCAGAACCTGAACGTCAAATAGAAAACCCTCAATCCTATGGGATGGTACTTGTAGTTTTTGAAATTTGTCCAGAAGATGTGTTTTCAAATGGCTAACAAATGTGCGAATGGGCTGATATATGAATTTTGATTCTAACTCTGCGTGTGCATGACAGTAAATCATATTGTTAGCAGCTACATTGAAGGAAAGACGGTTCTGTCATCTCTCAGACTGGCATCCCATCTGCTATTAACATATCAATCAAAGTTTCTGAAATGAAATGAAGAGATTTTACAAAAATTAAGGTATCCTTTTATTGTCCTTGACAAGTTACAAATTTGTAGTAGTTTTATTCTTCCATTCATTGCACATCACTTATGAAAACCACAGCATACATTCCCATACAACAGACATGAATTTCACAAATTACCCACTACCACTCCTGAAAAGGACAGCATTTTATGAAGATAGTGATCACGACGGCATCATCAAAACCAATTGTTTTCTTTACAAGTTTTCGGAAGTACAAACAAAATTGAAGTATGAACATTTTTGAAGTTTGCGTTTTCCCTAAATTAGGCGGTATACAGTACCAACCTTTTCCTGTTTTTGTTTCTGGTCTCATAATGCTAAACATTCCCTCAATTTCTCAAACAAAAGCAGTAAAGTTGGAAAAAACCTTCATTGACATCTCCTTGATGGATATCTAAAATGTTAAATTTTGAGGTTTTACTTTTATTTTGTCTTGCACATTGAAATGTTTGTGTAAACAGGCATCATTTATAAATTATACAAAGAAGTCAACAACAACAGGATGTGACAAATCCTCGTACAGGAACTTTAACAAATACCCTTGTGATAACATTACAAGATGCAACACATTATTCCTGTATTTAGCTACCTAAATATCTTGATTGTTCCTCAAGAGCCTTTCAAATTTCTATGCGCAGAGTGGCAGTAGATGTACTTTGGGAACACTCTAAAACTGATGAAGTTTATTGTGCACATCTTGATGTTCACAGTTACTGTAAATATCACCGCTGATATTTTACCATAAATGTCACCAGGATGGAGTAATATGGGCATGGGTATATGATAATTTGTTATTAAAGATCAATATTAGTTCCAACAATCACACTGCTCTATTCTGAATCGATAGGTAGTGAAATTAGAATCATCAATTCTTATTTTTTCACAAAATGTAATTTTCAGATCATTTGGAGGAACTGTTCCCGAGATATTTGCTGAAATATATAATTACACATAAAGTATAAAATTTAGGGAAGCTGGGCCTCTACCAGCTTGTAGTCTTTTGGCCAGAAGTTCTTTGTTAAATTCTTTTTACACATCTGCTACCAACGAAACCTAACAACACTACAAGTTCCTGAAATTCTCTACCCTACTTTGACATGGTAGGTGATGGCGGTGGTGGTGGTGGTGGGTGGTGTTCCAATCATTTTGGATGTACAGGGATATCCACCTTGGCCCTCTCTTTCAAAATTGGTGGAGTCTGCTTGAGTATGAAACATGGTAACCATGTGTGGAGGTAGTTTGAAATGTCAACTTGTCAAAGATGCCAAGTACACATACCTGGGCAGATCGTCCATGTAGCCGACACGAACACAAAGTGTCTGTTACCGGCTACCAAAAAACTATGAGAAATAGTAAAGAATGAGCTACAAAATAACTATCAGTTTTAAGTTGCAGGTAGAATAAGTCTGTGCCTTTGTAAAAAATACTATAAAAATAGTCGAAAGTGAAGAACCAGCTGAAAGTTAGTGAGGAGACCTTGACCGCATATCATTTGCATCTCATTGTCGGCTACATGGACTGTGTGCCCATACCTGACCTACTGGCTATATAGATAAACTCTAAAGCCATCATGTGTACAAATACTTTCTCTTTTTAACCCTCTGAGTGCTGTAATTTTTTCCCCACCAAAATTTAGTCTCAAAATTTTGGCAAAAATCTGAGAAAATTGACCTCGGTTATTTTTATAAAGGGGACAAAAACAGACTTTGGTGCTTAAAGGGTTAATCACAGTATAGGATTAATTTTTAGTGTTTGGAAGGTTTACTGCTGTATATAATAGAAACTCTACTGAGTGTACATGTGTTGCTATGGTGTGTGATAACTCTGTAGTATGGTGATAGTGTGAAATCAGCAAAGGTCAAGTGTGGAATGTTTCTGATGCAAATCTTTTCCTGGCAAACTCTTTGATTTGCTTAAGGGCCAACTAAAGTTAGAGATGCTCATTATCATAGTGCAAGCATTCATATGACAGTTGGAGTTCAAAGCAGTGCCGAGAAGCTCCTGGGAACTTGAAATTTTCCAGTGCTGGCAATATAACAACCCTTATATAACTTACCATGAGTTTTGAAATGCATTGTTTTTTTTCAGTTAGATATTGGCAGGGCTACAATGAATTCAAATGAGGTCAACCATCCAGCTGGCCTGAACTTCAAATTGAGAAAGGTTCTCAGCCCATTAGGCAACAAACAAATTAAACATTTTGTAAGCATGTTTAATTTAGGAGAGTATGCATTTCATAGCGTTAAGGACATTGAAACAAAAGGATGAGGTCTTTCTTTTCAACCACTGCACTTGCCATTGAAGATTGCTATCTTGGTTAATTTACATACAATTGGTATCAAGGACCTCTGATCTAAGAAGCAGAGAAGAGACCCTGAATCTATGCCAAGTCCATGCTTTGACCTTTTGTAATCAAGATACCCACTGGCTTGCATGTTTGTTTGCCATATGTCAATACAATTTAAGTATACACATAAATATCTGTCAACAAAATTGCTTAACTACATATTGGCTGTATTTGTGTAAATTTTCATCTTTTTGACAAATTCTTTTACAGGTATTTCTATACAAAAACGTATTCTTCATTTGAAAATGCATTTACGTTGTTCTGCTCACTGAAACATATTCTAAACCATCAGAACCCTACTCACGCTGTGTGTCCACACATATATGTGCATATGCTATGGCATAATTGCTAGTATGTACCATACAGTCAAAGTATTTATTCTTGTGTCTACAAACAGGGAGGGAGTAAAGATCTGATGACTGACAATGTAGCGCGCTTTCAGTGAGCAGGAAAACATGAATAGTTGCTCATTAACCTATTTTGCATCTCATTATGAGCGCCAGGCTTCCATGAGAGATATATATATAAACATTAGAGTTGACACTACAATTAACTTAAAAACATACTGTGGATGTTAGAGTATAAAATTTTGTTGATGCCACTGTGATAAAATCAGTCCGACTTCAAAACAGAACTCATCATATTTAGAGTGAGTGATTCATTTCTAAATCAGGCACCAGGGCTGACAAAGCCGTACCATTAAATGGTGTTCAAAAGCAATTTTTTGAACAGATTGCTTATCTCAGGGAGAGGAGATTTTTTCTTTTGTTCCACTTTTGCTTTTTGAAACTTGAGCTTGCAGGCTGGCGGAAGGATTCTGTTTCAGAGCTTTTGCCGACAATACTGGAAAAAGATGGTTTTACAATGTTTATCAAAATGTACTGCAAGAACTGTTTTAACACATGCAAAATTAGTAACAGTTATGCAATTTGTACAACGTCAAAAATAAACATTGCCCTTCAAGTAGAAGGTAGAAATGTTGTTGTGATTTAGCTTGTATAGTGGTACTACCGCAAATTTGTTAAGTTAATACCTATTTGCATATGCTCACAGTAACATTCTTGTAATTTATTAACATAAACACATATGCCCAACAGATTTACTGTGAAATGTCAATATGTCTGGACTGGGTTGTAAAGATCACAAATACTTGTTGGTAAATATACACCTTCCAAACTGTTTGCAATTCACTTTTGTAACTACACAAGGCAGATGTGGAAAGAAAAAGTTCATTTGAATAGTATTCTTTTGTTGCTCAATTTTGTGCAAAACTGATTTAAAGTAGACAAACAGACAATATTTGAAGATATTTGGAAGGTTATTCTTACATCCATATTAACCACAGTGTGGCTAATAATTTGCATACTGAAGTACTGTAAATCACTTGAAGTAGCTTCATGTTTTCTAGCATTTTCAGATTTTTCTTGCAATTGGCGGGTTTTTAATTTAGATAAAAAGAAATCCTATCAATGGTAAACATAATAAAAAGTTTAAATTTCTGGCATCTTAAATCAGCAAATCAACAGACTTAGCTAATTCTCTGAAAAAAGATGCTGGCGAAAAAGACATGTTTTGCAGCATTCTCATAATTTTTAGCTTTTCTAAAGTTAATCGTTTTCAAAGTCTTTGCTATGATCACTTTGTTAAATATCAAATTTGAGTAAATAGTAGCTTATACGATATTGCTTTCAGTATCTGTGCAAAATTTAGACCAAAAGTGACCATTTTAAGTCTTGCTGAAGTAACAATGTTAACTGAATCATACAAAAAGTATATACATATCACTGCCTTTTAGCCTCACTTTTCAATAATGCTGATCAGTATACTTTGTGTTTGCACCATGTTTTGATCATGTACATGTAAATACATGTACTTCATCACAGAGTATTAAATGTGAAAATAAAATGAAAGGCAAATTGGAAATTTTGGACAGATAGTTACCAAAACCATTGCTGATATCAGCTACATGTAAATCAGGACATCATTACTTATTCATGAATACTTAATATTGAGAGTTGTATGGAAGCCACTCACAGTACCAATAGTAGTGAAGTGTTTTCGCTGCTACAGTGTGCAACTAATGAACTTTTGTTAACAGATTGAAACAGGAGGTCACATTGCTATGCAAAGCATATAAAGTGTAGCTTTGAATAGATGCATGTACTGGCTGTCAATAAACCAGCTTGATTTCCTTTGCAATTGTCTGCTTGAATCTGAGATGTAATTGCTTCACAAACTGCCTCTCTTTGACTTCTATGCATTCAGTTAAATTTCTATGTACTTTACGATTTGGTCATACAAAAGACGCAGTTGAACTTGGATTTTCCATTAAGCATGATGAGTTTGTCACCAGGATACCAATGTCATTGTGGTTCAAAAGGTGACAATCTTGAAAACTTATTGCCTGTTTTCACCCTTTCACCACCATAGTTTGGCCTAAACCAATTGTTATCAATGATGCTGACATGTGGACCTGATGTTTACAGGAAATTGGGGTAAGATAGTTAACATACATGTGTGAGCATCAAATGGGCATACATGTACATGTACATGTCAGTGAAAGGCCATGGAACTCAGAGTTATCACTCTATTATTTTCAAAGGTTTGAGGCTGTGGTGGCTGATAGCAAATGTGGATTTCTCTGGCACAGGTAGACTCATCAATGATAATCAAAGCAGCAGTAACTGAATGTCTATTTTCAGGAATATTAGCAAAATTTGGAGTCTTCATGGACTGGCAATAAAACAGAGATTACTGGAAGAGCTGTGTTTCCACCATCAGAATTTCAAATGATGAACTATGGCAACGTATCAAATGGCAGTAAATAATGACACACATTGTCTACACATCTTATTTGCAAGTTACAGAAAACACATGGAAACAGGAACAATGGTCAAAATTAACACACATTTAACTGCTTCATGCCTTCTGTGATACAAAGTTCATTAGGCAATTTACTGACAGTAATTACCAAGTCTATTTTCTTCTCAAGTTCAGCAGTCCTTTGTTAAAGTCATGAGTATTCTTCAAACTAACATACTCATTGAATTTAAATGGGCTGTTTGAAGATAATCTGGTGACCAGTTTAAGAACATGTATATGAAATGACAAGATCAATGCATTGTCCACCATACTGTTATGTAAATTGCCAGACAAGTCCCTGAAATCTTCACAGCAATTCTTACTTTAAGATGAATGACTGAATTCTTCTAAAATCCAAATAGTAGATAGTTTCACAATAGCTCATTTACCTCACAAATCCGTAGACATGATCTGTAGCTGCATGATATTTTTAAATTGCAAAACGTTGGATTAAGTTCAATTATTGTTCAGTATCTGGCAGAATTTGCAGAAAAAGAACAATGTTTTGCTTACAGAGTCTATACTGCAGGGACTAGTAGTCCCCCATATAGATGGAAGCATTTTGCAAATGTATGCCAAGAGGATTAGTCTTCAGTCCTTCTCCGACAAAGTGACATAACAGTATGCCTGAGGGCAGAAAGAAATCCAGGGTTGCAACAAGAGAATGATTCAACTTTATAGCATGGATTACACCTGACATACAACAATGTATGTCTACAGCACAGCAACTACTATACATTACTAATGTATGTGTTCATGTATATTGGATGTCTACTTGACAATTCTTGCATTTTGCAACAATTGGTAATAGCATAGTGCTTTGCAGTGTTTTGCAATACATCCATTTCCCACTGATCCCACAATGCATTGCTGTGGCTGTATCAAACACTGTATGTACACACCAGAACAACAAAAATATACCCATTTTGTGTTGTACAACTGATTATTATACAAAAATGACACAAATTTGCAATGCCAAAAAATGTCATGTGTAGTTATATCCGCCAGTATGAAAATATAAAGTCAGAGTATAACTTTCCATTGTGTTCTTTGAGTAATTTTCCCTGCTTATACCCTACACCAAAGAGTTCTATGAGTAGCACATTGCATCATGGAACTGGTACAAAAACTACTGAATTTATAGAAGGGACAATTTAATCATCTCTTACGGTTAATATTTACAATTTCACATATGCACCTTGGTAATAATGACATCACAGTATGACTGCAAGAATACCCTTTCTTCAGCATTGTGAAAATTTTCATTCAGCAAGCCTGGATGTTGAAAGGCTATTTCACTCTTCTTGCTAGAAACTACTTGTACAATAATACTGGTACACAGATATATTGTCAAGTATAGTGTCACTACATGAAGTTGTCAGTACCCATTTTAGTTTTACCTTTTCGACAAAACAATCCAATTTGAACAGATTAATGCATCAGATTGCACAATATGGTGGTGCTCAATAATTGGTTTTTCTACACTGGAATTTGATAAGAGCTCTTACAGTAATAAGATAGAATTTTGGATTGAAATCTGGTAGATAGGAATCTTGTTTGTCTTAACAGTTGTATGTCAATGGTCCTCTCCATATTTATACTGCATATCCTACCCATTGCAATGGACCAGTCTCAATCCATCCTCTTTGATGAACTCATAGTAGTCAACTAAACCTACTACAGAGCATTATTATTTGTGTAAAAATTAAAGTCGGCTCTAAATTTAATGCTGTTAATATTAACCCAGCTAAACATATAAACTCAATAAACACAAAACGATAAAAAGTCCTCAAAATTCTACTACCAGTAACATCTCTGAAATGTAAGCTATTACTATGAATGCTCTACTTTCATCACATGTAACACAAGATTTGGAACAGAAACTTGACTATGTCTTGGTGTTTTTGTTCTGAATTACAGTGAGTAATGGTACACACGATTCTTCAGTTACCTAAATATCTCTTGAAATATACGATGATAATACAATGCAAATACAAATTCATATAGATATGAAAATCAAGGTTACTGTCATGACAAATGCAAAGCCAGTGATATCAAATGTAAGAATAAGTTGGGCAATATTAAAATGTATTTTTAAAATTGCAAGACACAACATGGTATTTCAAATTTGAGCAACATTTGACGCTTTAATCTGTGAATACTTCAATTCACAGGCAGCAAATATATGTTAATACAATGAAGAAATTAAAAATATGCAGAAAGGCACACTCAATTGATTCAATGAACAGTATAATTACTAAAAAGAACCATCATCTTAATGATTAGTGCACTTAGATAATTAAAAGACTTATGAAATGTATCGCTAGACATCAAAATGTTATATCAGCAAAAACTATAAACAGCCTAATTTATCAAATGCACAAACAAGTGAGAATTTCTATAGTAGCTGTGTACACACAGTAGTGACATTTCCTGTGGCTGTCTATTGACCTATGGCAGTACTCCAGTCAGCAGGATATATGTGCTACCTAACAACACTCATCAAGTGGTTTCCTGTTGGTAGCAAACAAGACATTGATGTGTCCTGCTACGACAAAGAGAAGACAGTATACAGTCGGCTAGTCAGTCCTAGTCTGATCAACACTCCTTGCTCTTTTCTCTGTGTCTCAACTACTTCCTCACATAAAAACTTTAATTTCAACAACTTTATCCCCAATGACAGGTCACTGACCCAGCAAAAGATAAACTGGTACCTCTACAAAGTAAACACTCGGCACTGGAAAATGTGTTCTGCAGGTGTAGTGATACATATATAGTGAGTGGGGTTGGCTAATTTCAAGAACTTTACTTGGAAAGAATGTTTAAATGGTTCATATTGCGGTAAGAAAGAGTTTGGGTTTCTTTGTTTCCTATTGTTTGTTTCTTACCCCTTACCTCCAGACTGCACGTAATTTTTCAGAGAGCAATATCCAATGGAATGGCTTGGTGCATGAACCATTTTATATACATCTTATTATGTCAGGTAATTTGTTTGATGTTAACATTTAAAACACACAGACAGTTAAAAGTGCGTCATTCATCAGCTGCAGGGATTGTCTGACCCACCACAGCAAGGTCAAAAGATTGCAACCAATGTCTGCGGCACTCACTTTCCCAATTGAGAGCTGGTATAGCATTGGTAAGCATTCCTGGAAAATTAAACTGACAGGAATGCTTCTGAACAGTGACCATTAACCTGTTCACCCTAGATTCCCTGTAAATATCAGATCCACAATTACTATTGATAATGATACATCTAGCTTTGGGCCAAACCATGGTGGTGAACAAACCATGAACAAATTAACTCTTTCCTTCCCCCTCTACTGTCTATGCTTCAAGTCTGACATTGGTCATTTTTAGCAAAACACAAATTGTCTCTAACAAAGCACTTTCTATGTTACAAATTGTAGAAAATACTATACAGTATAGTCATTACAAACTCTTGATTCCTGATTAATATTTTAATTTAATTAGCTTGTAACAATCCTTGGGAAAAAGTTTGCAATTTGTATGCTATATACCTAATAAGCTGAAATAAACACAAATCAGTTCAAAATGTAAATATACATGTACACATTGCTGCTACCTTGAATAACTAGAAAATACATGTAGTTGTAAGAATAACTTCCTTTGGATTAAAATATTCTGACCCCTCTTGATGCTTCTATTTACAAAAACTTTGAAAATAATCAACCAGATAAACTGATAACAAGGTTTATGAGAAGTGTCAATATTTTAAGCTAAGTTCATCAGTAGAGTAAACCATTTGTCTATGGGGTGAATCAGGTATATTAGGTGTGATGGTACTGTTTTCTCACCATTGCATATGCCAATATGTTGAGTGACTTTGTCCAAAGTTCAATGCAGGAAAACAACTTGTCAAGCTTTGCCGCAATTCCCAAAATCCCTCGTAAAACTTTTTAGTCCACTATATATTGACCAGGGTTTTATTTCAAAGAAAGTTTGACTCAAAGACTGCAAGTATACTGTTATAAGTTTAAAGTGTCACCATCCAAGCTGACTTGGTAAACTGTTAAGTTTCGTATCCAACACTGATTTCTGCAGGTTTCTTGCCAATGAAAACTCCATTTTCTAAGATCATGACAGAATCCAGTCGAGCCTTTAGCATAAAACCATGGCATTGTTAATTATAAAGATAAGATAACATATCAACTCTTGCTTTAACGTTCTACAGTGTAGTTAGGGAAAGTCTTCAATACCTGCCCTCCAGTGCCAGAGAGACTCTCTAGTCAGAGACATTCTCTTGTCAGAGATTCTCTCCAGGTGTTTTTTTTTCAGGTCTACAGCAAAAAACAGGATGGTTTGGACAGTCTCAATATACATTACGTTTACGTTTTTGTACGTCTCACACAAGTTTGTAGATACATTGTAGATAAAAAGAACCGACTCATTTGAGTGAAATACTAATCATGTAACTCTCCACTCCACTGTTTATCTTTGTGTGTCTAGACAGATTGGCATCAGTACATATACATTGTATTATGGTTTGTTTAGCCAGAGTGCAGTCCTAATTAACTTCGTCTCTACTATCAACTCGATAACTAATTTAGCTATTCCCTTGTGTGTTCTATCCAGACACTCAAATGAGTCAGTTCTTTTTTATCTAAATGTTATCTACAAAACTTGTGTGCCACATACAAAAAAGTAAACGTAACGTATATGAGACTGTTCAACCATCCTGTTTTTTTGGTCTAATATCAATTGGTTAAGGAAGTCACACTAATATCTGTAGATTACAAACACTATTGCTTTGAATGGATTATAGCCATAAATCTAACAGTGTGACCGGACCAAGAAAGTTAAATACTTAACATTCATTGGACTCAAACTGTATACAACACAGTAAGATTTCTGCATTTCAAACCCACTGAATGATGCCCTGACCTTAGACAGTTACAAGAGAAAAGAATGTGGTAAACACATTTTGGTAGCAATGTTTCAAAACATGCTACTTGTAAGAACCTTTGAATATGGCAACACCTAACAGACCATATCAGTGGCAGACTTTAACAGCGATGTATAAATAATTGTCAGAACAAAATGCAGCATATATGTACCTTGTCTACAATATTGCTTAGGAATCTAATCTTGCATTTGTGTAGCTGTAATAACGTCATTTCCCTGACATATTTCTTGCAGATATTTTACTCTAGCACATGTCATATTTGAAAGATAATTCACTATCATTTATCAGTGTCCTGTGAGTGTGGTGGGGATCACAAATGGCAGTAAAACAGGTCAAGAGTCAAGTACACCTGATTCAAAGTCAACTGACCTGTTTTTACAGTGATACAATCTGCCTTTAGCACACAATCTTGTAGGACAGCAAATCTTATGTCAACATCTAAACTTTTGATATCTTTTCAAAAATCTCTATCATTTTGTATCTCGGTCAGACCAGTGTGACAGGGCGTTGTCAAGTAAAAAGACCAGATAGAATGAGACATGCCAAGACAGATCAAGGACAGCCCAAATAAATTTGACTTTGACTTGGATGTATTATAACCTTGGTATTTCACTGCTGAGAGAAAAACTTGAATTCATGCCATGCATATGTATTTCAAGATCATCTAGTAAAATCTGAACAAGGTAATAACTTAGTAAATTTGAAAGTTATTCAAAATAAAACATTTTTGAAGAAAAAATGATCAGGAAAATAAGAATGCATACTTCTTTGAAAAATTTACAGGGGTTAAGTGTGTACCAAATAATGAAGTGACTGGACCAGAGGTTTAAAAGATGTCACTTATGACTACAAATACATAGGAATGAAGCAGACATAATCTCCTATTCTCCTATATGATAATTTAACATCATTACCTGCAGAGCTAAATAAATAACCCTGCCATAAAATCTCCAGTACATCAAGCGTTATGCAACCCTTGGCCTATATTGAAGAAATACCACAGCAACCATTTCACAAAACTTGAGCCACTAAAAGCTGATCAATGGTACATGCAACTTTATTTAATATATCAGAGAATCTAAAATTCTGATTTCCTACAATTCAAGAAAGCAAAAAAATGGGTGAACTAATGTTAGAATAAGTCATTAGTTGTGTTTATGAGACTGATGGAACCAGTATTTGATATCCAAAGGTCCTGTGATAACGCATGAAGTCAAGCAATCAGTTAGTCTTTATCACAGTTATACTGTGGGATTTAATGGTCTACAACACCATCTGGTAAGATTCAAGCCACCCAGCAAAACCAAAGGAAAAGTGGTGTCTTGCTCAAGCTTACATTTGTTCACTCTTACACCACAGTACCTTCTCTGATTGGGCAAGTGTTCAAAAAAACAAGAGCTCATTGGTGCGATTGTGGCATAGTGTATTAAAAATTCATGATTGTTCCCAGTGAGTCATATTTGTGGCGGTCAGCTATATGCTAAACATGTCTATAAACTCTAGAGCACTTCCTTTGGAATGGTGACTGTATTTACCATCTGTCTGGAATTTTATTATCAAGACTAAACTGCCAATGTGCTACTTCAGCTTTGTGTATGATATGCAAAACAGTCTTGTCTTGAAAGAGTCCAACCATTTTAGAAGTACCAGTATATCTCAAATTTTAAAGGGACTATTGGAAGTGTATTTTCAGTACTTCTTGATGAGATTCTTTGGAGAATTCTAAATAACAAGACTGAAAGGAAGACAAGTTTAACAACACCCATGAAAGGTAGAATGACTGATCATTATTCAGCTATCCCAGACATATCCCCATTCCTGTTAAACCAGTTCCTGCTGACATAAATAGAACCACTGGAATCACCTTTACTTACACAACTCTCTTCTGAGTGAATTTACCATACACTTTCAGTGATATAGTTACACATACGTTCAACATCCAGAATTTTGTTATCATGAATATGCTAGACAGAGTGCAAAAATCATAGCGATCAAACTGTACATATGTAGAGTGAACAATGCATGGGTACCTGATAGAGTACTGTGAAAGTCAAAAACGACAGAATAAAACCAGTTTAATTATACTTGTAAATACTTGAGCTATTCATAGTAATTCTCTAGTCTGTAAACAGCACCTGGGATCACAGTTGTAGATGTTGAGGGAATCATAGGGATTCTGGTCAAATCATGACATCAAAGCAGATATTAAAGGAGAAGAATGATATTAACATCATCCCTTGCATCAGACCATTGATTTTAAGAAGTGACCTAACTGCCTATATTGCTCCGCTGTGATATTTAAGATATTTAAGATAATAAGTGTGGTTGGTTTGTTATACTGATGAATGTCTGAAACAAATTTCTGAATATGCTGTAGATTTGTTTTTGTAGATAGAAAAGTCCAACCTGTAATCCTTAGCACATCAGTGTTGGCTGTGACTGCTGGCCTGATCAGCAGTTTTTGAGAATTGAATCTAATCAGCAGTTTTTGAGACTCAATCATATTGCAGACAGATAAACAGACAGAAGACAGACAACATGTGCTCTGGCTCCCTAAACACAGGTTCTATTCTGACAAAAGCATCACAGTAAAATCTGTTACACTGAAAATAAGTGCTTAAGGATTTTGCATGTAATTACTAAGATCATCAATGAGACACATCATGGTACAATAAATTACCCACAATTCTGTTTGATTTGTATCAATGGCATTAGTTTTTTTGTAACTTTTTCAATTCTGCATAAAAGCAATAATGTGAAGTCTCAAGAGGATTGATTGATTAATTATATTTGTTAAAGTGCGCTGAGATATTTCAGCATATAAAGTTCAAAAATCCATTAAATAACCATAAAAGTCACATTCTGCAGGTACAAATGCCATACTTTTGGGAAGAAAGTTATGACAAACTGAAGGGGTCATTCTCTGAGAAAAGTCAGCATGTAAATTTCTTTTGTCTTTTCTATTTGGAAAAAATCAATATCCTTTTGTTCCATAAAACAGGTGCAACAAGTCTCCCTGCTTTCCATCACATTATTCTGTATGGGCTAAGACATAACATGTGGAAAATTATACAGAAATGCTTTCTCCTCTCTCAATCAAGCATACTTCTCTAAATGATTTAAAATGGTAATTAAGACAAATGGTGTCCTTACAAGTACATTTTCAGAATTTTTACAACTAGTCCAGGAATTTGTCTACACATGGGAGACATGGTAGACCACGGAAGAATCTAGAATGGTACAAATCATGGTGAATTATGGAAATCTCTAGTACTGTGTGCTTGAGTATGTAGTAAGTCTCTTGAACTTGCAGGTGCCAAGTGTATAGAAAACAGCTGCTTACTGTGGAACCTGGATCCTTTCCTACATTTGCAAATTACAATTAAGATTGTTTACGGTAATTAACAATACACTGTTAATTACACAACCAATCTTCGCTCTTATCCAGTATGCAGACTGAATTACCAACAGTATGCAGACTGAATTACCAACAGTATGCAGACTGAATTACCAACAGGCCTGCACACAATCATCATTGACAAGTCTGAAGCACATCAACCGTATGTCATTTAAAACTTGTGTAAAATAGATTACAATAATCAAATACTATGAAACAAACACAAAAGTTTCCAAAACTGTCAAAGATTCTATTATGCACTTATTCAATTGATGAGAATGGTAATCTGACGATGCCAGTGGTAATCTGAATATTATATAATATGGTGAAGAATCTGGTATTTAGGAAACCATGGTAGCTCCATGAGGAAACACAGTGACCAAGACACAAATGTTGCTCACAGAGATCAATTACTATTGTTTGCTGTGATAGAGTTAGACTTCTTAAGAGGTGAAAGAAATGCGAAGGACAAATTCCTAATTGCTAAGCTAGATTGTTATTGCTTGCTGATGAGAAACTTTTATCTAGATGTCAACTTGTCCGCACATGCACTTCTTGCCATCGAAGTTTCCACTGAAACCATCAGCAGTTGCTAAGAGTTCATGCGTAATTACAGATTCTGAAGATTTATCAGAAATCATCATCCCATCTACCAATACTCTTCTAACATTTGACAACACTGATTGTATCAAAGGAAGGTCATCATAATTTGGTAATACTTGCTGTATTTCACACAGCTACTCATATCAGAAGGAAAGTTTACTTTTTTCAAACTTTAGCTAATCCAAGTATATCTCAGCTTCTTTTCTGACAGGGGTGACAATTGCCAAAATTACAAAATATCCTTTTTTCAACTTATGTTATGACTTATCTTTCAAATATTTACTTAGACAGAAAATGGACTTTTATGTAACAGGGGATGTCAGAAACATGGTCATAATTTGTGCAAAGACTATTAGTGCAGAGTTATCAAAGTTGCTCCACACAAAACTGCTGATATAGAGAGATAGTTAAAGAATCTAAGCCAGCGAATGCAATTTCTGGGGCACACAGTCCATGTGGCCGACAATGAATGCAAATGATATGCGGTTAGGTCTCCTCGACTACTTTCAGCTGGTTGCTCCTTTCCTACTATTTTTTATAGTATTTTATACAAAGGCACAGACTTATTCTACCTTCAACTTAAAACTGACAGTGATTTTGTAGCTCATTCCTTTACTATTTTTCATAGTTTTTGGTAGCCGGTAATAGACACTTCGTGTTCGTGTCGGCTACATGGACGATCTGCCAATTTCTGATAAGCAATACTGGCTACAGAATGCTCAGGACATGATGACAGAAAGCTGTACTGTACATTAAACAGAATTGCCAAATTTGATGCATATAGCAAGCAATACAATGTATAGGATATACAGCAATTACTGAAGACATTTATGTATAATGGTGTAGCATGTACTGGGTGGATGAAGATTCATTATTATCCAATGAAGTTCAAAGTCTTGGTCAGATTTCTGATATAATTATATAGAATCTGAAAGTGGTAGTGTTTGATACATTTGTGTCGTTCAGACTGACCATGTTACGTTGGTCTAGCACCTGGTGCTGGCCTAGGCCGATGTAAAATAACCAATGTGGATACGCTGCGTCGGCCTAGGCCGACATAGTTTGGTCCCGGCAAGAAGGGGAGGTTCAGGGCCGATGCAAAGTTGCATGTGTGGACACGTTTGGTCGCAGTTGACCAGGCCTCCGTCTGACAATACAAGTGGCAGCTTGAAGATGAAAGACCAAAGATGTTGCACAATGGTTATTCTGATCTTATCTGGTGAAAACTTCACCATGGAAACCAGCAGGCTTACTGTGATTGGTCAGTAAGCAGGTGGCTGCAAGTACACATGCAAGCCATGAGAACTGTACATACTCAGCTCATAACACAATACCTTGACAATACCTTGAGCTAACAACCTGTGAGATTCCATCAAGGCCAACATCTTTTTTCCTTGAGAAATGAAGAAGGCTTTGATAAAACTGTTTAAAGACAACTTATGGTTATGTAATCATTCTTACCTGTACATGTATTGAGAAGATTAGCTCAGATAAGATATCACATGGCCATTTTAGTGAACCCCATACAGTAAAATGAGCAAAAGACTTTGCTATTTTCATGGGCAAAGCAAGAAGAGGCATTAAAAGTTCATTAGCATTCTCTGCCATTACTAAAACAGTACCTTCACTATAAGGTTACCACTAGCTAAAATATTCCTACTGAAGTGCTTGTACTATTCTGACTATAGCCATATCTCAAGAATTAATGTACCAGACTAAAGTGAAAGTTGGTGGACTGGTGGTGGTTTAAATCTGATATTTGATTGTTTTTGTAAATTGAATAGACATAACAGGTTTCAAAAGTTTACATTTCAGTGAACTTCAGTTTCTACTTTCATTCTAACTCTGGATAAAGCCGGCTCATACCACCTAAAAACGTCACACTGTATATTCACAACTTGCATGTACACAATGTCAGTTTATGAGAAAACTGGGTGGCCCTTGCCCTATTCATAATGAAATGTTATATACAGAATTAACATAAATTACAGAATTTGGGTTGACATCAACTCCAAACACACAATGCCCTTCTTGATGTTATCCTTTCACCTATCAACACTTGAAGGTCAATCTATAAATGATGTCTGGGTTTCTCAACCAAATTTTAAATGAATTCTTTCACCGATAGCTGTATTACCCTTTAGCTTATTCTTGGAAAAATGAATACAACGGATATTTACATTTTGTCCCATGAAATTAAATGTCTGATTAGTGTCGATTTTAAACTATTGTCTTTTATCACTTCACTTCACAGGAACTGCTTCACTGTGGCCAAGACATCTCAGATGACTTGAAGAATCTGACATGATAAAGCAATGGACGGAAGACTGAAGTAAAATACCTCTGTGCTTTACACTGTGCCCTTGTGAATTAACTCCTGTCAGCTTGTCAGCCATGGATTCATTTGCAAATCATGATACACGATTTTCATTTGAAAGGGGGACTGGTACAATGCAGTCATTCTGATGGAACACACTGGGTCTCAAAACAGACAAGTATTCTTTACTGTACATCATTCACTTTGTATCCAAAGTACATTCTCGATTTTTCAAATATTGAAAGTTATTACACTGTAAAATCACAATGAATTTTTTTTAGAAAGTACAATAGCCTGATACCGTCCTGTAAAACTTTTTGAATTAATTGAATGCTTTTTCAGCGTTTGTGAATTTTCATTGCAATCTCGCGTGTTTATGGCAAGTTTGCTGAAATGTTCAATTGTACAAATCTCACACTTTGCCCATGCACAGACTTTCAACTCCAATAATTGAACAATCTTGACAGATTAATAGTTCACACTATGTCTATTCTGGAGCTATGTGGTGAAAAATAATATATTCGTGGCAGTTAGTGAGTAGCGTTCTGTGCTCTCCTTATGCTCTCTTTAAAATTGCTCCAGGAAAATTAAATAAGAGTTATTTCAAATAGGTTGACATATTCACAGCATGATCGTCACTTTCAGCATGTAGTGGGTACACTCTTTGATGGAATGTTCAATGCAAATGAACACTCAGCTGACTGACTGACTAACTGACTGTATGTTTCTTATGTCACATTATGGAAGGTGTATACAAACTTTCCCAGTCAACATTTGACCGATTGCTTCAAGGATATTGTAAATTCAATGACAAGTTGAATAGCACGTTATTTGATTCAGTGTATTATCATTAAGATGTATGCACAGAACTACATGTTATTTCAGGTTTCAACAATTTCACTTTTACTGGAACAGTTCTTGAAGAAAAACTGCTTTGACAGAAAAATCTTTTAAAAATTGTCGATAGAGGATAAGGATGTTGAGGGCAGTAGAGATTTTTAAAGTTTTCTCCACAGGCAGGAAATGACAAGTGTCTCATTGTGAAGAGTAATGCACATACTCTCAGTCAGGGGATACTCAAATACACCTTGTGGTACAATTGTCTATGTATTGTATTGTCTATGACAAATTACAATCCATGTTCAGCTATAGTTGAATACAAGACACACCAGAGTCTGACTGGGCAAGTTAGTCTCCATCACAATGTACTCAATAATTGCGGTATTACCAATTGAATTTCATAACTGAATGATAAGGCTTTTTTGCAGATACTAGACATCACAGGACAAGCATAGAACTTGATACAATTTTTGATATAAACCATGATTCCTGGAAGGGATGTTAGTTTAATACTCCAGTGAGTGTAACAATCTATCTGATGACCTCTTTCAAAACACAGCATCTGTGACTAGCGAGTCACAACTGACAATCAGTCACCATCCTTAGCAAATTAGAAGATAACAAATTACTTGCTGAGAAGTGGCTGGACAACCAATAAACTGGTATGTAACCCTGACCTGACCCACACATACCATAGTTTACAGCTGACCTTACTCCTGCTAAGACACTTTAACATTACACAACTTACACTGGAGATAATTTTCCGATTTTGTACTTTTATTTGTGTTTTGTTTTTTAAACTTATGCTTTGGTTTATGTGTGGACTGCAGTACCCATTTCATTTCTCCTAGATTCTATGTCACATATCATTCTAAATTATTCTTATATAGCAAAAGCATATACCAATGTTTCTCCAACATCTTACCCAGGGTCCTAACACTAAGGAGTATCAAAATTTAAACATTAACATCTTGTTTGAAATCTTCTGCAACTGATTAGATTAAGTGACCAAGAACATTTAATCAACAGATCCTGCCATGACATAGTTGTCCCGAATGATTGACCTCTTGACCCGTTCAAACCCTCTCCCCATGATTCCACGTAAACAGTCCGACACCCACCATTGATTACAATGGGTTGGGGCCAAAGCATGGTGAAAGGGTAAAAGTTGGGAAAGATACCAGACAATGTCATCATCTTCTCCATGAAGAGGTTTCTCAAGCTGAGCTAGTCTTACCTTTAGATCTACCCATAATGGCCATACATACACCTGTTAAAACTGATAAAATATTCAAAATATGCATAAATATGGTGAAAAGTGCATTGCCTCTATGTCAACTTGGAAAGAGGGCTAAGGTCAGCCTAGACATCAAAATGATTTAAGACAGACTCATACATAGACCTGAATCAAGAATTTCCTTCCTCAAACCCTCTTTAGCAATGACAATACAAAATCTGAATGTCACAGGGCCAATCATCACTTAGATTTTTTCTCTCTTCCTTGTTTTTTTATTTTCTATTTCATGATATCCTTTTGCTTGCTTTCAACTCCAAGTAAGTAGATACTCAACAGTAGCACTTCCGCAATTGTTACATTCAAGCTGTTCAGTTAGCAATTATCCAGTAATGTCTCAATAAAAATTGCAAGCATTTCTGCTACCATGCATTCACTGTTTCAAGTCAGCGAACATCAACTACAGCATTGTCAATTGCGTTTGCTGTTATTCTTCATAAATGATTAATGAAATTATTATAAGCTCCTCCATGTGACTACCAGCCTTTCTTTGACTAACAACGTACAATTTAACCTACCAGTAGTGACATACATTGCCAAAAGAAGCATTTTACAACAGGGGCCTCACCAAAAATCTCAAAACATTCTGACAAAAAAACTATGCAAACTGAACTGTTTTGATCAAAATAAGTTAAGTCAAGATGTGAAACAAGCTGGAGTTGTACAAAAGTAATACTATGATTGCCATCAGCCTCACGTCTATCGAGAAGAAAAGATAAATGGAAATTCATGGAAAATATGCAGATACATAAATTTTGAAGACTGAGACTTCTGATTGACAGTAGGTTGTATCTGATAAAAAGTATCCTAAGATAACAATGAGGACAGTGGCTAGTGTTGACAATAACTACAGGCCTGTCCAATGGAACAGTTTGCTACTTGGGCAGATTTCACAATATGATAAAATGGCAAGAATAAGTAATAAGTATTGCTCAGTTCTCATAAAAGTTATACTGACTAGTGCTTGTGACCATGAAACAGAGATTATGCCAGTTCTTTTGATGCAATTACATGAATTTAAGTCTAGTCAAAAATCTTGGTGGTAAAGTGGATGTTGAACACAGGAATTTGCAACAGTATTTTAGCGAATGATTTTTCACTTTTTTACACATCTATATGGCATAAGTAAGTCTAAAGACACTGCTTAGTGCTGGTAAAATGTCCAAATCACATGATTTCACAACGCATTACAGAATTCAAAATGGTTGCTTCATGCCACTTCAGTGAGTTTACATGAGTGAGGGCATGGTAACACAAGACAAACTTATCAACTTCTTGAAAAACTGTTGATGCTAACAACACTACAGTACAGATGCAATTTGGCCAAGGATTCTTAAAATTACAAGTTATTTGGGAAAACATATCAGACAGAATGCATTCTTGCCCTTGGTACCCTGTAATCACTGTCAAGAGTTCATGAAGTGCACGGAAGCACTGATAAAATTTAGAAACGTTTAAAGAATTAGGAAAGCTGATTTTGATTTAGTTAGCATTAAAACATTTAACTCCAAATATACCTTACTTTATGAATAAAAAATAACTTTCTTGATCTATTTAAATTTCATTTACTCCTTGAATGTTTGTTCATTATTTATTTATTTATTTATTTATTTATTTATTTGACATCAGGTCATGATCTCCCACGTTCATTGGATCTGCACAAGTATTGGAGTTAACTTTGGTTGCCTGACACATTGTCAGCGACCCGTTCGTACAGCCGCTTTTTTTTAATGAATACATACAATAGCCGTTTTACGGTACACCCTTAGCTTTGATGAAGATAGTGGTCTCCACAATCGTGCTCCATCGGGTCAACCTCTGACAGGTTTAATTGTTTAAAGTTCATGTGGATTTTCTTTAACATTCAATATATATGCAGCAGATGTTGTTTAACGAAGGGAAAAAAATATTTCAGAAAAATTAAACATCACTGTTACTTACCGCACACGTAAATGCAATAACAGTGAGTACTGGAGGAAACTTAATTATTACTGACGATTGTCAACATTACGACTGTTAAGACAATGGTTACTGATGAATTCATTTTCCACACATTACATTGCGAAAACAAAGTAATACACCTGATTCAAAGTCAACGTCAATTTTTAGAGAAAGTTATGCTCTGGTGATATGTTGTATGATCCTTAACGCCATCTTGAATCGCATCACACGAATTTGAGCATCTTCTCCTGAAGTGAAGGTTGCATTCACAAACTTCTCGTAGACTTTCAAAACATGTCAAAGGAAAAATAAGAAGATGTTACCTACCGCTAAACTTAAGTTGGCAAACACGAAAATTGAAGCGGCTACAAAGACCCTGCCGAGGAAATACGAGAATACACTGGTTAAAATTCACGATGCTATGAAAGTTATAGTGAAGTCAAAAGTTTCGTGCGACTTTGACGAGTATGTATATGGAATTCATCCTTCGAATGTTACGAAAAGTCATTGTCGACTTGCGACTTACCAGGTATTCATTTTTGCATGCTATTTCGTCCGGATCATTTATATGTATAAACTTGCAAAGTCGTTCGGTGTAACTGCAAGACGTGGGAACTTCAGGATGTAGCTTGTACACCGCACCGTCTACGAGACTTCAGCGCGGCAGTAGGCCAGTTTCTCTCACATTCGCCGCATGCAATTTACTACAAGGACTTGCTGAATGGCTTCCTGTACGGTGAACTTCTTTCTCAGCCAGCCGACGTTACCGAGCCGTGCCGATGTGTTTCCCTGACCAACGAAAGAAAAGTAGAAATCAGCCAGATATTTTTCTGTGCCAAGGTGTTACAGGGCGACGGTTCGGTAACACAGATCCATGGAGTAAGCAATCTCGGCTTCCGACTGCAGGTCAATATGGGGGCGGAGCCAAAACTTGTCTTGCGAGGTTGGGAGAATTTGGTCACCTTCAGACACAGGAAACACTCAAAACAAGAGAGATGACGAATGACTGCTCGATAATATTTAGATATCAGTTAATTATCAATTTCAACGTACAGCAGAATTATTGCAGTGAAAATGCAATTTGAACGGCCCATTAACTATACAAAGTTATGACCTTGTTATTTTTTTATGAATGATTAATTGGTTCGGTGATTCAGTAAGTTATTGCATAAAACAAATGAACATCGCGAATTCATTTCTAACTTTGTATCAATCATTTGGTTGCGATATCTCCGTAAGAAAGAAATTCAGAATAAGGGCAACCAATGTATTTTAGTAACTTGACATACAATAAACAACGAAAATAGGGTAAAATACGCATATTTGATGGTATGGAGAATTTTACTCCAAAATATGAGTGCCCATTGCAAATATTTAAAATGGATATCGATTAATTGTCTGTAACTCTCATACTTAATTTTATTCAGAATTTTATGTCAATTTGAATGAGTATGAAAAACAAAACACGGTGTCATTATATCATCACTTATTGTAGTATAGGATAATTAGAAAATCCGTAATACAATGAGAGAAAACGAGATATCATTTTTTTATTTCAATAATAGTATCGACAGGTAGATAAGATCTGAGAGACAGTGCTCTTGGACAAGGGAGGAAAATGACCCGACCTTTGGGAAGCCAGAAACAATACCTGGGGGAAACTCTACAGACAGTTGGAATGTCCGCGGTGAATGGTGCGTCGCTGATCTTATCAATTTCTCCCAACTGTCTGTTGACTCTTCTGTGGGGTAATTCTCCAATTTCCTGATCGAATTTACGTACAACTTCACAGGGCTCATTGATGATCGTATACAAATACCGACACAGCTGGTGACCGAACTACGCAGGAATTCTGACTTCTTTATTAGTGCGCTAGAATAAGTAGTTCGTAATTTACCTTAAAAGTGCATTTTAAGGATTTCTGCGCACTATTACGGCAAAAATAGTTATGTCTATATCGAGAGATATGGATGATATGTTTTTTTCACTCTTTTAAAGTTAAGAGTTTGCCTTTTTATAAGTATACAAAAGTTTGACTACTTCTGGTAGACTGGTCAGACCCAGAAAGCAATCCGCGAGTGTCTTGAAAATTTCCTGTGAAGCGGTTCATAGAACTCCTTGGTCACTGCAAAATGGTGGAAAGCTGAACGACGCTGGTTGCACCTTACAAGACGGTTTCTGTAATCATAGGTCAGGTTATGACAAAACTGTGATCAGTTGTTCCATCGAAGCATTTTGTAGCGGCAGTTTCTGCTGTAGAGTTTTAATACAATGAAGTTCAGGGAACTTGTAGAGCGGCATGTACTTATATGTGCAGTGCTACTAGTGTTATACTTGGATTTCAGCAACGCAGCGGTGAGTATGATATAGTATCTCTCGGTGAGATTTTTGAAACCTTTCCTTTACCCAGTAAATGGAATCAAGTAGCAAAAATAACACCGTTTGTAGACTGAATGCTGCTTCTCACTAGTTCTGAATCGTTACAGTATTTAAGTTTTTCTTCAAATGTGCAACTCTGTGCCCATCGCTAAGTTCATGTTCCATCACTCATCACTGAGAGTGCGAGAAAAGTTGTCCAGTGTGAAACTGTCGGCCTGTACTATTCATTTACATTCGCCGCCATACACCGTCAGATTTGTCACTTCGTTGACTGTCGCGCAAAACAATGTTGTAGGTAGAGAAGTTTGCGAGCTAGCACAGCTTGTCGCGTTGTTACTTTTCTGCAATATATCAGCATGTTTGAAACTTAAAAAAGCGACACCTCCCTGAACCGCAATGTCCCATATCACGACTTCTGATCATGGAAGCCATAGATTCCTTTTGAGTGAACTTTTCTGAACGCTTGATATCTTTGATGAGAAGGTATCTGTTCTCTAAAACATTTTGTTATTGTTCTAGTTATATTTTAGAATCACATCACTGCTTTAACGAATAAAAATTAGACAAATTTGAAAATGCTTTGTAAAGCTCCATCATAGTTCACCATGTTTGATAGACCTTGGCAAAGGTTCCACTTTCGCAGCTTCAAGTCAGTGAACTGGATGTAAAAAAGGATGATTTCTAGCGAGTAAAAAAATCTTCAACATTTCCTTTATACAAAGAGCTTTTATGAAGTAATGTTACTGCATTTCTAGCTATTCTTAACTGTTTTGTCCTTTTGAAGTAATGATAAATAGTCTTGGAGATTTTTTGAAAGTTTATTTTTCGGCGCACATAATAGGGTGTGAACGGTAGAATACGCAAAACTGGGCCAACCTGCTGAATCCTTCCTGCAACGCATGGCTGTTCCACTTTATGTAGGCACCGCCACTGATGTACGGTTTTACCTTCTCTCTCTCTGTCTCTCTCTCTCTCTCTCTGCAATGTTGATTTTCTTTTTTTTTTTGGGGGGGGGACTTAACCAACGCTTCAAATATTTTAATTAAAGTTGTTATAATGTCTTGTACAAAAGCAAACAGAGCAACCGAAAACTTTCATAGCAATGTGATTATTCTGTTTTTTCATCAGTGCTTAGTTTCCTTGTTATTTTTATCACTGCATGTATTTTTATAGGAACTTACCGTTTAGCAATGCGTCATATATGAAATGTAATGATTTTAGATTTCATAACTGAAATGTAATGCCAGGCAATATGCTCAACAGATGGCAAGGAAAGCAAATAAGCCAAGGCTGGCTGGAAGAGTGCAGCAAGAATAACTGCTCTCATTACTGAAGAAAGAATACTATTCATTATCAATTAAGGGTTTAAGCAAGTGTATCTGTGTTGTAAAACTTGTGTGAGGAAACCAACAGACATATTTTGTCAAATGTTAGCTTTGGACAAAAACAATGAGTGAATGTTGAAATGAAAGAAGCTATAGATGTCTTTGGTAGATGAGGTTATCTTTGTATTTAGGTTTTTTTTCATATGTATGAATCAGCTTTCAATAAGGTAGTTATTTGTAAAGGGACCTGTGGTCTCAAACACATAACTTGTTTGTATGGAAATCAAAAAAAATCAGAATGGTCATTGCCACTTGAACAAAACTTGCAGATGTATTCTTATTGTATTCTGTTGTCATGGATACAAGTCATCATACAGTCATGTTGCTTCCCTTGCAAGTGTACATACAACCATTTGATGACAAAAACTCTAATCCAGAGGTCAATTCCTGAAATTGTTACCATTAAAGAATCACTCATAGTGATTTCTTGGCCGTCTAATAAGTGTAACACGCATTGATAAGAGATGTCAAGCTGATAGTACTTGCAGATCTTACTCTTGAGATGCAATGACTTAGTTTTACGTTGATTATATAGTTTTTAATCTCTGTCCAGCATGAAATGTCCTTCAAATAAACATGTATCAAGGAAAGTGTCAACTTAGGATTTGCCCTCACACAACTAGGTGAGGGAATGTCTCTCCAGTTATCAATGGTGTAGGTATATATCAGCAGTTATCAATAGGATAAGTATATCTCAGTAGTTATCAATAGGATAAGTATATCTCTGCAGTTATCAATAGGATAGGTATATCTCTGCAGTTATCAATCAGGTATATCTCTGAAGCTATCAATAGGATAGGTACATCTCGGCAGTTATCAATAGGATAGGTATATTTCTGCAGTTATCAATAGGATAGGTATCTCTCTGCAGTTATCAATAGGATAGGTATATCTTTGCAGTTATCAATAGGATAGTATATCTGCAGTTATCTGTCAGATAGGTATATCTCTGCAGTTATCTGTCAGATAAGTATATCTCTGCAGTTATCAATAGGATAGGTATGTTTCAGTTTTCAACAGTGGAGGTATATCTTTGCAATTGTCACTAGGATAGGTATTTATCTGCAGTTGTCAGTAGGATAGGTATATCTCAGCAGTTGTCAATTGGATAGGCATATCTCTACAGTTGTCAATCAAATAGGTATGCCACTGCAGTTATCAATAGGATAGATATATCTCTGCAGTTTTCCATTAGATAGGTATATCTCTTCAGTTTTCAATTAGATAGGTATGTCTCTTCAGTTTGATACATCTCTGCTGTTTTCAATAAGATGACAGGAATTCGCAACATGTGAAAAGTTCAGACTTCATTCCTCAGGTCTTGCCTGAAACTGTCTGTACATTTCCCCATTTGAAATTGAGTCGGCTAGTATGAACAGACTGTTTCCAAGAATTTAATAGAGACTTTTTTGTCAAATCTCCATTTAAAACTCATCATATTTTACTTTTCATCATAACAAAGAAATGAAACATTGTAGCAAACATTCAAATTGAATTTCATTCACTCTAAAACAATGTTGGACAGACCTGACAACTACAGAACTTGTAAGATTTCTTACCTAGATACTGAATTTGAAAAAGTTTTTCTATTTTCAAAATAAGTCAGTTAAAGGTAAACACTCAAGTTGTTGTTTCAACAAAATAATTAGAAATCTGTATATCTTTTCATGATTTGAATCATGTGTCATGACTGTTGTGTTTCCTTGTGAAAAAAAAAGGAAGACTTTGGGGACAGCTTTTATGGTTGTAATTTCCCCTGAAAGGTTACAAAACTTTCACATAGTGATGGAATTAGAGGTCACGTAGGTTTAATGGGGTGGCTAATTTGTCTACATTGCACATAAAATGATCATAGTAAACCATGTCATATTTATTTGCACTCACAATCATCAATGAAGCATAAATTTGTGTGCTGTAGTCAGCATGGGAAAAATATCAATCTGTGAAGTCAAAATTGAAACCATTTTTTTTAACACCATTTGCAGATGCACACATCATAATTACTCAGTATGCTAGAAAGAGAATTGTAGTTTGCAGATTCTCTATTGCATAATGGCATAAAACAGATTACTAACTCAACTTTTGATGTAGGTTTTTAAAATTCTCTAAGGAAAATTAGGACATCAGGTTTTTATATCTTGTTCAGCACAGCATAGCTGTAGGTACATTTAAGTTGCATGGTACTTTTAGGGGTTGTAATGTTGTCACCTTTTGGTGTCCTTGGTTCGGTGTTGGCGGCACTGTTTGACAATATGTCATTTTAAATGACCATCTTGCTGACCAACAGAGAGTACAAATACAAAAGAACAATTTTCGGTATCCAGACAAAGTCCTGCTCTGAGGATTAGCAACTGAAAAGATCCTTTATAACTAAGCTATCAATTTCAATATGGCAATATCCTGAAACACATATACTTCTTGCATGTATAAAAGCAGAATTACCATAGCTTTCTTATGTAAATTTTAAACCCATTGCAAAACGTTGAATTCTGCTTCTTGTATGTGCTGTGCCAGTAAAAGTCTGTAGAAACAAGGAGAGGGGGCTAGAGTGTAAAGGAAACCCTGTTGTTCTGTAGAAAACTCTATTGAATTGTGGTGTAAGTTTGGACACTTCTCTTTGGCTCAAAGTCAAAGGAAAACTGCACAAACACAAACATGTGTAAGAGATACTACTGTTGGAGTGACATGCATTGATGCCTATGCACAGTATGAGTTGTTACTCTAGAACCAGCACAAGTATGAAAGAATCCACCAAGAAATTCAGACTGAAACAAAAATAAGAATTTGCTGGTTTGACAGAATGAGCCCTGTACTTTTGAAGTTAGGTAGCACAAAAGGAGGTCATAAAAAGTGCTTTGTTAAACCCCACCCTGTCTCTCTCTTTAAGAGTTACTGAGCAACGTCTCAAGTAGCAAATGTTTTCAACACTGTCTCATCATGTAAGTGTGAAGCCATCAGTAAAAATGTCACAAAAATTATTTATGCATTATTGTAACCTCAAGTGGAATTCTATCCTAGGTTATCATCATGACATCTATCTCTAAGATCAAGGTCTTTCTTCTCTATCATTAGATTAATGCCTATCAAGGAAAGGTTTTTCAAGTTTACATAATTTATTTGATAATAGTGTTTTCTTTGCAAAGTAAACAGCTCCTTAGCTGCATAGAGGCTCCTTGACGAAATCAATAGAAAATGACCTTTGAACTCTGAATTAATCATATCCTGCAAGTAACCAATGCCCCATCTTTCAATTTTGTTTTTGATTGAAATTTGTATCTTAATAAATCTACATCTGTTTGCTATAAGATAAATACTGTATGTGTACCTAAGGCTTTGACAACATGTTAAGATAAAAAATTTTAATGCACTTGAACTGATGTCAGATATCCAAGCCAAAATGATAAGTTAACAGCTGGATCTGATTATTTGAATCAGTCAAGATGTGATTCTGATAAAAGTTGCCCAATAAAGAAAAAAACATTGATACAAGTTCATTCTCAATCACAAATTTGTATATGCATTTCGCAAATAAATTGTAACTCTTCAAATTGATGGCATTACAATAAGACGTTTTTCAAAGAGCTTTTTCCGGGAGAAGAAATGATTTTGTCCTTATATTTTAAAAGTAAAAGATGAAAGGTTCAAAATTTTCTTTGCCTTTGGTTTGATGTTGTTATGTCAAAGAAAGAATGTCACATGTTTAGTTTTCATTCTAAACAACGGAATGATCTGTATATCTGTAGACTGTTCACCATCCTGCCAACAATGCAAGTACATACATCAAGGGTGAGATCTCTCATTTGCCTCACATCTCACTGAAGTCTGCATTGATGAAATTATAGGTGCTGTTTCTCTTTCAATGGGCAATGTTGGATGTATGGAAGATTGCTGAGGTTTTATTGGTTGTAATTTCAGCGGCAAAACTACAGTAGTTACGGTACTTACGGTACTTAAGGAACATCAAAACATGTAACAGATTTCACCGAAGTGTTTAAGATTTCAAACTGAATGATAGTCAACTCACAGATTGTGAAGAGCTTCTTTGTTGGTTAAACCTTTGATTTAGTGTTTATTGGGCTGGAAAATGAAGGACCAGTGCAAGACTTTAAATCACCGTCCTTTAAATACCATTGCTTAGAAAAGCTGACCCTGGGGTGTAGCACCAGGAGCTATATCTGGTCAAGGTCTCAGGATAAACACATTCTTTGTTTGGCAGTGCCCCAAACAGTTAGCTTTTTATCAAATCAATGCAAGCTACCAGACGTAAATTGCTCAGGGCATGAACTACATTGTCGTGAAAATACTTTTTCTATGGCAAATTCTTGTAGTAAAAGCCATAAATTTTGGTCAAATTAGCTTAAAACAGTGACATCATACTGCTCTGATTTCTTTTAGTTCAAAATATTTCTATCTGTTGATCTTCATCCTTTGTACTAAATTGTGGTAATAATTCTGGCCGTGCATGTGGCAGTGATTGTCTTTGGACTGTGACTGGATTCTCTCATAGCATTTGTATATACAGTACTAGAACCATAATACTGTTGTGCATGTCACCTCAATTTCCATGGAATAAGTTTCATAGTAAATGAGCATTTGCTCCTCAAGCCTTTAGCTTCTGAATTCTTCCTACCCCCCCCCCCCCCTTGAAAAGACTGAATTCCAATAAGCTGTAAAAAAGTACAATTGAACTTGAAAGTCATCCTGTATTTCAAGTCCAGAATTGCCTGAAGACTTATGTGGCATGATGTGATACAGTTATTGTATGATATGAGACTATAAAGACATTTTTGAGGGATATATGTAGTGTTCAGTCAGGTTTTTGGAAACTGTTCAGCTGTTTTTTTGTTTCAATTTGATGTTAGGCCACACTGAAATCTTTACATTTCAGGACAGCTTTACCCCATACCATGGAGGTAGTCTATCCCTGCTACCTCCATGCCCATACCAAGTCATGTTATCTGTTAGTGTTAATGTGTCTTTCTAATCTTGTTCAATTATGGAGACCATGATAGCCACAAATTCACTTCATAAAATGTTGTACTGAGTGGCAATGAAAATTCTCTGACTGAAACCGCAACTTCCTTTCAATTCTTAGTCTTCCATTCCAAAGAGTGACTTTACTTCACTCATGAAGGATTTTGCATGGAATTTGAGTAAAAACCTAAGACATTGATATGGTAATGCATCATTGTCTCCAGGGATTCCTCTGCTTCCATTGTATTTCAACCACAAATAACACCTCTTCCTCCCCTATACAAAGACACACCATAGAAGATTGACAGCTCATTCTCCCATCTGTGTCATCTAAAGAAGTTGTTTACCAGTACTCAAGTATTCTCCACGTGCACAAGGATTGACAAAACCTTGTGTTTTAGACTTAGGAATTGCCATAATACCTAGTGTGTTTATCAGAGCCCTGCACCAGTAAGCTTATTGGCATCTCTCTTCCATGGCATGCTGATTGTAAGAAATCCCAGGCACAGCTGGATTAGACGGTTCAAGTACATATGAATAGGTTATTGTTTAAAGTACCGGAATTGCTTTAAAGAGAAAATACTTTTTGAATGGCATATCTTCAGACATAGTCAATAACCTCTATTTTAATGCCATGAGATGATGCTGGAGAAATAAGAGTTGAGAATTGCGCCCTCAATGGGCCAAAGTTGCAGTTGACACATGTAAAACAAAGGTTTTTCCATTTTACCAAGACTTGTAGAACTGTAACAGTGCAGTTACAAATAAATTTCTTGAAAAGCACAGTGTTGTATTTAAATGTCAATGATAAGGTTTCAGTACCTTTTACATGTACATTTTTGAAGAAATTTTGAATTCTGGCACAAAGGTAGTAGGGATAATGAAAGGTAAAGCAACAGATTTCAGTCACATGATCATGCTATTGAAGTACAGTAATCCCATCACTTGAAGGCTATATTTTGACAAGAATAATACACATAAGGTCAACTTTCAGTTTTGGTGGCTTAAATTTGACAGCTATCTACAAGAGGGGAATGTTATCCTTCCACTTAGTTTGGAAACTTCCCAAGCATTTATTAGCTCTGATTGAGAATCGGTGTTATTTGTTTTGGAAATTAACAACTGATAATTGCATTTTAAAATGAAATGATATTTTAAAATACATGTATATATAGCTATGAAATGTGTATTTGCAATGTGTGAAAGATATTTGAAATGTGTGAAAGATATTTGCAATGTGTGAATGATATACAATGTGTGAAAGATATTTGAAATGTGTGAAAGATATTTGCAATGTGTGAAAGATATTTGCAATGTGTAAATGATATTTGAAATGTGTGAAAGATATTTGCAATGTGTGAAGGACATGTGTGAATGATATTTGAAATGTGTGAAAGATATTTGCAATGTGTGAAAGATATTTGCAATGTGTGAAAGATATTCGCAATGTGTGAATGATATTTGCAGACAAACGAAGAAGGTTCAGAATCACTTTAATTAATTTCTATTCAATTTTTTTTATTTCAATTGTAGGCTTGTACAGGATGCACACCTAGATGTTATTGTAATGCAACAAAAGGAGACCGGGTAAGTTCATTACAGAATGCTGTATAGTAATCTTCAATGTAATCCATAGTCTTCCACCATCTATATCATTTAAAGTTATAGTCCTATATTATCTTTGAATGTAGTGCAGAAATATGTCAATGTTGGAAAGCAGTGTATGGCAAAGATATCATAAAATAATACAGCAGCTTTTGTTGTAAGTAGGTTCCATTAATTTCATAAGATACTGATTTGCTGGATGGGAAGGCGGATTTCTTGGACTTCGATTTCAGTAGGAAACGTAAGAAAAGCATTTCGCAAGTTTTTAGGATGAATTAATAAAACAGATACAGCATTTGATATTTTTCAAATTGGTTGTGTTAGTTCCAAGGAATGACCTTCCATAGGTTTGTCCAAGGAATGAACTCCATACGTTTGTTCCAATAATAATAATAAATTTGCATTAATAAAGTTTTTAGCTTACTTAATCATTTACGGTGAAAACGTCTTCTCTAAAGCAACTTGTTAAAGTTCTCAGATTTTGATGCATAGGTTCCAAGAGTTTCAAATTAAATTCAAACCGTGATTCTATATGATATACAATTTTTTGCATTTTTGTTGAAAATTCCATAATGCTTAATATGAAAGCATTCTCATTTGACAAATGTATTCCTTGTGATGTTCTTATTACTTTTGTTTGTGAGAATGACTGCATACTATATAGAATCAGATAATTTTCAGATAATTGGCCATTCAATGGCTAGCAATTTTGGTACTTAACCATTAATGAGATCATATTGTGTGTTGTGCTTTACAGGGTGCTGGAGGACTACCAGGCATTCAAGGTCCACCTGGTCTTCCAGGATTTACAGGACCTGAAGGTCCTCAGGGACCAAGGGGTGAAGAAGTAAGCCATATCACAACAATTATTTGTCACCTTACATAAACAACAACTGGAATTGTGTTGACTGAAAACAATGAAATGATTATATGGGAGGATTTTCTCTATTAGTATGCAATAAGCAAGTTTTCTATCATTATCGAACTTTTATTGCCAATATTTTGTCACTTCATTTGACAGTACCGAATATGAAATTTGTGTAACATCAAAATGAAATCTGTGTAACATCAAAATGAGGATACCCATTTCGTTCACACATTTCATTTGTTAGTATTGACGTAGAGTACTCCACTGTATAAAGGAATGCATTTCAGATATGATTGGAGTTTTCCATTGTGTTTTGGTATGCATTGGCATAGATACAAATCTATGAATAACACCTAATAGTTTATAAATTTTTCTATTACACAAGAGCCTCATTCTACAAGCTACTGAAGTGAAACATGGTATATTTTTAATAAAATTGTCTTTATTTTCCTAAATAGGGTCAGAAAGGAGAACCTGGTGCTTTTGGACCAAAAGGATTGAGGGTAAGGAAAAAGGGTAAATTTAAATGCTCAAAAGAAGCTGTTGTTTTGCCAAAATATAACTGTATCCATTATGAAGCAACCAGAAAGAGAAGTGCATTTGATTTTAACATTGATGACAATTTCTTATCCAATGAAGGATGTACAGAATTGCTGTCAAAAAAGATATTTTCTTTTACTAAGTTGTGTAAACACAAATATAAGTGTTAGGATACTTCGGTTCTTAATTTTTCTCTCATGGTTTTAGCTTTTGACCGTTTGATCTTGTAATTAAGTGAATACTGTACATGACTTGAAGTCATTTACTGTTACTCAGTTTCAAAACATCAATGCATGTACATATGACTACACTTAGAACACATAATATGTTGTGATAACATTTAATCCATAGGACAGATAGGGAATATATGCCATGATTGTTTGTCTTGTGATTGTCTTGTAGGGAAGAATGGGACCACCGGGATTTCCAGGTGTACCTGGTATTCCCGGAATGCCTGGACTTGAAGGACCTTCCGGTGAAGCGGGTATGCCAGGTTGCAACGGAACAAAGGTGAGCTTATTATCTTATTAATTATCTTCTCAATGATACCTGCAGCAACATTATGTTGATACCTGTAGCAACATTAGTCTTAAAACCTGTAGCAACATTGTATTGATATGTGTAGCAACATTGTATTGATATCTGTAGCAACATTTGTTTGATACCTGTAGCAACATTGTTTGATAACTGTAGCAACATTGTGTTGATACCTGTGGCAACATTGTGTTGATACCTGTGGCAACATTGTGTTGATACCTGTGGCAACATTATGTTGATACCTTTGGTAACATTGTGTTGGTACCAGTAGCAACATTATGTTGATACCTGTAGCAACATTGTATTGATATGTGTAGCAACATTGTGTTGATACCTGTAGCAACATTGTGTTGATACCTGTGGCAACATTGTGTTGATACTGTAGCAACATTGTGTTGATATCTGTGGCAACATTGTGTTGATACCTGTAGCAACATTGTGTTGATACCTGTAGCAACATTGTGTTGATACCTGTAGCAACATTGTGTTGATATCTGTGGCAACATTGTGTTTATATCTGTAGCAACATTGTATTGATAACTGTAGCAACATTGTACCTGTGGCAACATTGTGTTGATATCTGTAGCAATATTGTGTAATTTGATGTGAAATATACTCATCAAATGGTGTGATTTTTGATACCTAACTATAAGATTTCTCTCTGCAGAAGTGAATAAGAAAATGAATTCTCTTTTGCAGTTCAGTGATTTCACAAAATATGTTCCACAAGTGTATATTATTGGTTAACATACAAAATGACATTTAGGAATTTTGAATATATTGTCTTGTACCATGTTGGAATGTATCACTAATTTTTGTAGTAATGTAATTTATTCCACTATATCCAGCCAATTATGGACTTTCTAATCTACCCAGTAATATTTTACTTCTAATGCTTGATGATCAATTAAGGAAAGAAAAGACAGCCTAATTACAATGAAGTATAAGATATGACAATGATCATTTTGCGGATTGCCTTCATACAGGGAGACAGAGGTCCAGCTGGTGCCCCAGGTGGTGGACAAGCAGGTCCTCAGGGTCCAGCGGGTCGTCCTGGTCAAAAGGTAAATATCAAACTAAAACAAGCATTCTATATCTTTGTAAACTACTGTAAATCAGTCTACAGGCCTATGTCATTCTGACTTGGCTACAGTAGAAAAAATACTGTTAGAGAAATTGAATCATTAAGATTGTAAGAAATTTCTAAAGAGATATCAGATGATTTTATGTATTTGTATTGTATAAAAGCAGACTTTTGTTGAGGCTCTTTAGGGTAGACAGATGAACTGGTAAATTGAGAAGGAAATTATTGTTCTGTTTTGAAGTTTTAAGTATTACTTTAGAAGAAATAACATTATGTTTGTGTCTAGGGTGAACCTGGAGATGGAGGTAGTGGCGGTTCAGGACCACCTGGAGAACAAGGAGAGCCAGGGACTAAGGTTAGTTTTGTCAATTGATTTGCCAATAGACCTTTAAAGTTGTCAATATTTCTACTTTTGTAGCATAAATATTGACAGTATTGTATTAACATGGAGATACACAGTATTATAAATTTTCCACATAAAGTTTTTATTACATTTAACCACTCACTGTTTCATTGAAACATTATTCTGGTGGTCACCCTGATCTATACAACAAAGTTATAGCAATTTTCTTGGCTGTGTATGCATGAATTGTTGCTCACAGATGGCTAAAGCATGATTATTTTTCACTGCAAACTCACATAATGTGATCCAGTCTTAGAAAATATTTAATATGATATTCTGTGACACACCCATCACAATAGTATGTTCATGAATAGTTCTGGTTTTATGTCAAAGTATTGCGTGAGTCATTGTTGGATACTCTATTCTGTACATCTACCCCCTTACATCAAAGAAGTTCTCTGTCCACATTTCAGGGAGACCGTGGTTTTCCAGGACCTCCAGGCTCTAAGGGAGAAATGGGTCTTGGTTTCCAAGGTCCACCAGGAGAAAAAGTAAGTAATATCATAAAATACCATGCTTCCAAGCATTTAGATTCCATTGTTTGTAGTGTCTTGTTGATAAACCTGCATTTGTACTCAGTACAATTTTTTTCCCAAAAACTAGCTGTAGTATTTTTACAGCCAGGTGTAGATATCCATGATATCAAAAGAGTGTTACAGTGTAATTACAATATGAATTAAAATTACTTTCATGTAAATCTTTTTAACGTAATTTTTCAAGACTGTCTGGTATGCTGGCTATCAATTAAAATTATATGAACCAAGGTGTTTTGTTGGTTTATTCTATCTTTTGTTCATTCACAAATAACATTTCACAGTTAATAAATCATACTTTTATCACATGATATTATCTTCAAATGCTTTCTGCCAGTAATTTCTAGGATTTTCATTTCTTTCCTCAAGGGTGAAAGAGGCTTGCCTGGTCCACCAGGAGTTATTCGACCAACAGGTATTCCAGCAGAAGGTCCAACACCGGGTCCACCACTTGTAAAGGCAAGTTACTATGTTCCCCATGTCTAGTGACTCAGTCTTATCTTAGAATCTGATTATCTCTAACCTGTTCTACCAAGTCTTCACATCCTTCATAAGTGTGCACAGTGCATGCAAAGTTTATTAATTCTATTTCCAACATGTTGGAATTCATTTTACACATGAAAGTATAGTACATGTATATGATGCTAGCAAATCACTGAAAATATTGAAGTTATGTATGTCAGAAAATTTTCTTCATATATTTTTGTTTTATTTTACCAGGGTGCACCAGGTGATGATGGCGAAAAGGTAAGCGTACTTAACCCTTCAATAAAGCAGATTTTTATTTATAATTGTATCTATTTGTTTACTGTTGAATAGGTCATATAATATTAATATTATCACAATAATTATTTATTCAAAGAAATATTTTTTGAGTAGTCTGAATGGATTGTTAGATAATCAAAATCAGTAGTAATAATATATTGGCAGTGAAAAACAATGCTGTGATAACAGCAAATAAATAATAACCTATGTTCATTTACTTGATGTAGATATCTATACAAAGGAATGTAACTCAACTGTCTTGTAGTACTTAATTTCCCAATACCAATTTTGGCATAGTTCTATTGAGCTATAACAGTAAGTTTCCCCATATGTTATTGAAATGTGAACAACTGACAGATAAAGACAAGAAACAAACGGCAACAAATTCTCTTATTATCCTGTCAGATGGTACTGCATATCTGGCTGCATGCATGATACACATTACCTATTGTGCTATTGTACTTGCACAAAGTTTGTACAATTATTACATCTTTATTTTTTTCATGTCACAGGGCGATAGAGGTGACCTCGGCATGAAGGGACCACCAGGACGTCCGGGACCTCCAGTAAGTGTTGTTTACGACAGATCATTGTCCAACAGCTTGCATCTACTAGTACTTCCTTCTGCATTTATCCACAGTGGTTTCACATCCATGTTCTGGATACCTAGCAATGCTCTCGTTCAGTGTCATGCAAACAGTGATGAAATTCATGTAACATTCAATTAGTTTGCCCTTTAAATGTAACAATTCAATTAGTTTGCCCTTCTGTCTATTTGTATTCAGTTTTTGTAAATGCATGAGTGTAACAGTCATAGTATTTAGTGCAGTTAATAAACAATCTCACAGCAGAATGAATCAGCAATATTTCATTGCTTCACAAACTATGGCTGCTCTGATACAGCATTGGCTTTTATTAGTCTCCTATAAAAATGATTGTTAATTGTTTTTCCACTGAGGAGTTTATGTTCAGCATTTTGGAGATGTATGTACAGTGTTCTAACTGCAATGAAACTATTTTCGTTCGAAATTCTGTCAGAGCAGAATTTTAATATGACTTACTATCACTTGTTTCATAATGTTATACTTTACAACTGCTTTGCAAAATACCATGATGTTGATGAAATTTGGAACTGATTTTGGTAGGGTTTTGATGGAGTACCAGGTGAGAAAGGAGCAAAGGGAGAACAAGGCCCAGAAGGCAAAAAGGTAAGATTCTTATAAATATGTCTCCCTCTATAACAATTAATGACTAGTTTACAGATTTTGAAACTGATGTAAGAGATGTTTTTATGGTGCTAGCAAATCTATGTTACAAAAGATATTTAGCAAATATGAGTTCAATTCCTGTTTTCTGGTTCAGTCTTGGTATGGAAGATTCTGATACTGTCAAACAGTTTCCAATAACTGTGATATGACCAGGTGAAAGCATGATATGACACATATGAAAACTTTCACATGATTGACATTTGTATGAATGGATGCTAGTTTCCCATTTGAATTCTTTATTTATGTTGTTATTCTTTTATACAGGGCAAACACAAACAAAGACTTAATAAGTTCACAGTTATACTTGTTTTATCTGCTCGGTGTTCAGGAAAATGTGCAGCTTAGTGGCTACATCTATAAACATTTATTCACTGGATTTGCTTGTTATCACTCTTTTCCTTTGAATATTTAGCAGAAGGAGCATTGCACAAAAGACTCTAATCAGTTTCCAAACCATCCTTTTCCAAGTAATCATGGTTTAGTTAATGTGTAGAACATTCAAATCTTGCTGACACCTTGTCCTGAAAATCACCTTGTGATAGACTTTCAATGGCAAATATCACCTATGGAACAGCACATAGCATCAGCATCATTATCTTAACCCTTTCACCACCATTGCCCAAACCTTCTGTTACCAGTGGGGATTTGGGATTGTGGACTTTTTACAGGGCAATAGCGATGGACGGGCTAACTTATACATTTAAATTATATGTGATTTGACACCACTAAATGGTTTTGAAAGCCTTGTAATATTCTGCTGACTCATGTGATTGCTGTGACACAAAATAGATACCAATAAGATTGACTTTAGACTTATTCTAGTGACATTGTAACAAAGTAAAAAAAGTGTTTACAGATTTTTGAATTTCAGTGTACAGCTGATTCTTAATGTTATCTGTATTTCAGGGTAAACGTGGTAAAGATGGATCTCCAGGACCATTTGGTGAGAAGGGAGACAAGGGAACTCCAGGTCTTCCGGGATTACAAGGACAACCAGGAATTTCGGTCAGTTATGATTATAGTCCTTCCTAAGTTGAGATATGTATGATGCATGTTTTTTTTATCACTGAATTTTTCTTTTGCATTAAATTTTCCTTTGAATTCAATGAATTGAGTCACATTGATGAGATTATATATTGGTCAAATTTATTCATTGTGTACATGTTTTTCTACACAACAGGGAGAAAAAGGTGACAGAGGTCCACAGGGTAGACAGGGACTTCAAGGACCACCGGTTAGTAATAACGTTCATTAACCCTTTCACCACCATGGCTTTGCCCAAACTCAAATTGTATCAGTGGTTAGTAATGGACCTGTTTACAGGGAATTGAGGGACATTAAACATCCTTTTTCGTCATGAGTTGCTATCACCTTATTTTACAGATGGCGAGGGCAGTTGATACAAAGTGTTCAGTGTATCCACTGATCATTACTTTCTGCCAAACTCGACAAAGTTTTTGAAATTTTGCTGGGAAGGATATTGTTTCCTCTAGCTTAAAAAACTAGTCTCATGAAAAAATGTTGCATCAGATATTTTTTGTATGATATCTTTGATATTTATTCCATATCTATTCAACATGACATGATTTCATGACTGTTTTCTGATTTCAATATATTTGAGTTGTTGCAAAATTCACAGACTTTGTCATCTTACAGCATTTGCATTGCTGTGAATTATTAGGAGATTATGTATCCAGTTCTTAAATTGACTATTCATTAAGATGACATCATAGTAACTTGCATAATGGGAAGATAACAAGTGACTTTGTCACCATATGCAAAAAACTCACATGGCTTTTTGATCATGATTTTTATTATTACAACTTCACTGCTGCAAAATGTGTGATGCAGTCACACCAACAAAATCAGTATGACCTCTTGTGCTGCAGAAAACATCATTGCAACCATCTCACATTCCACAAAAGTCCACTATTACATTGTCAGACGTAAATAGTTAAGATAAATACTGGAGAGAACTAACCATTGATCTTACTGGTTGTATAGGGTGAACCAGCCAATGGAGACGGCAGAGGAGAACCAGGACCACCAGGTCCACAAGGTAGAGATGGTCCTTCAGGTGCACCTGGTGAAACAGGAATGAAAGGTTTCCAAGGTAAGGTGGATCATGTTAATAAACTCATACTCATTAAGGTCCCACAATATGGTCTCATACAAAGATGTTTTGATCCTTGTGTGTCATATCTACTGTACAGTCCACTACCGCTGTGCCACTGGCTGTATCGTATCTGGTACTAGGTCTTGCAGCAAAACAGTCTTTCTCAAGTGTCATCCATACATCCTGTTTTTTTCAGGCTGTGCAAACTTTTTAGTCTAAATATCATGGTAAATATAATCTCATAAAGTTATTTCAATGCACATATAATTGGGAAGCACCATTTTATCTGCCTTGTAAACATCACAGATGAGAAGGACAATCTGTCATGCAGTTATGCTTTACCTGGTAAATGTCATTATTTTCTCAAATTTTAACTGTTGCCCTAGCCATTCCAACCACCTTAAGAAAACTGAAGTCAAAGATAGGGTTTTAGATGTAAAAAATAAAATACTCCTGTTAACTTGATATATTGTTCTCTCCCAGGTCTTTCCGGACGAGAAGGTTTCCCTGGACCTCCTGGTGAACCGGGTCCAGTTGGTCCAGTCGGCCCCCCAGGAACTGGACAGCCAGGTGAACCAGGCGAGCCAGGTAAGGAACAGAAGTTGACATCTGTACAGCAATAACGTCTTAAGATACAGGCAATATTTAATCCAATCATTTTCTATTGTTGCTGATGAAAAAGTGCATTATGTTGGGATGTGAAAAAGAAGGACTCTGTCATCAGGTTCATTTAACAGCCATCTGGCTATGTGACTGATATATCACTAGTACAGAAATTTGCGAGAAATGGACACTTCCCCTCTCATTTTTTTGCGAGAAGTAAGCGAGAATACATACTTTCTCGCAATAACTTAGCGAGAATTTAATTTTCTCGCAATCAGCGAGAATTTAATTTTCTCGCAATCAGCTGGCGAGAACTGTTTTTCTCACTCAGCATCTGCGAGAAACTGAATTCTCGCAATCAATCAGCGAGAAATTTGTTTTCTCGCTCTGCATCTGCGAGAAACTGTATTCTTCTGTTTAAGCATTTCACAAAAATTTCACAAGTTTTCGCAGATGCAGAGCGAGAAAGCACAGTTCTCGCAGCTTGATCGCGAGAAAGTATGTATTCTCTCTAACTTCTCGCAATACTGATAGAAAGTGTCCATTTCTCGCAAATATCTCACAAATTTCTGTTCTCGTGATAATCCATGTCATTTATCAGTGTTTCTGAATACTGTTATTTCTGTTATGCTTTATTTGCCTACAATGATCTGCTTGTTTTATCTTTAGGTCTGCCTGGCATTCCTGGTGTGACAGGCAATCCTGGTGAACCAGGAAGACAAGGTCCACCGGGAGAGAAAGGTATGCCCGGAATATCCCAAGTAGGTCCACCTGGTATGGATGGTGTACCGGGCGGCCCAGGACTGCCGGGACTTCCAGGACTGCCGGGAGATGCAGGTCGACCAGGTATGTATCCTTCACTCAAGAGAAATGTGCCAATTTCAAAAATATTTCGTCATGTTTTCGGTAAACATGTATGTCAGCACCTGTTTGTAGTTGTGCATTGTTCTTGGTTCCAATAACTCTATCAATACATGCTGCCAGTGTTCATGTTCAGTGTAGCTTGAGCACAGTTTAACTAGTGACTTGAAAAAATGTATGCATACATGACACTGCAAACAGTAAAATTTCACAAAAAAACATACTAAATACAATTTGACAGATATGTAACTAGTGAATATGTGACCTAGCTTCTCTACTCACTGGAATGAGGCATGACTGGGTATTAACTGTCTGTGCTGTTCACATTCTTTTGAATTTGCTGTTAATATAAATATACTACTGCATTGTTTTCATGAACTGGAAAAGTGACTGCGTGAAACATTGACACTTTACAACATTGATATCTGTACCTGGCTAAAGTGACTGTGTGAAACATTGACACTTTACAACATTGATATTTGTACCTGGCTAAAGTGACTGTGTGAAACATTGACACTTTACAACATTGATATTTGTACCTGGCTAAGTGACTGTTGTGAAACATTGACACTTTACAACATTGATATTTGTACCTGGCTAAAGTGACTGTGTGAAACATTGACACTTTACAACATTGATATTTGTACCTGGCTAAAGTGACTGCGTGAAACATTGACACTTTACAACATTGATATCTGTTACCTGGCTAAAGTGACTGTGTGAAACATTGACACTTTACAACATTGATATTTGTAACTGGAAAAGTGACTGCGTGAAACATTGACACTTTACAACATTGATATCTGTACCTGGCTAAAGTGACTGTGTGAAACATTGACACTTTACAACATTGATATTTGTACCTGGCTAAAGTAGTATTGTCAAAGTAAACCTTGTTATCATGTTAAAATCTGTGAAGAATGGTAAAGAAGTGGAACGTGGCATATTTATATTATCATGTAGTGTCTACTGGAAAGCACAATGTGATAATAATCAAGTATTTTACTGATCTCACACTTTTTATAGGTCCAAAAGGTGAACCAGGATCAGGCATGGGAGACATGGGACCACCAGGTCCACCTGGTCTACGTGGTGCAGTTGGAGAGCCTGGTGATTCTGGTCCACCTGGTGGCCCAGGTGTGCCGGGTCAATCAGGTAACAAATCTTTGGTCTGTTCTACTATGTACTGTACACCTGTACTCGGGATACATGTCTTATTCCATGCCAAATAGATCAGTAATGCAGTAACCATCATTGTGTTTGTTAAATGTATTCTATTTCTTTAAATTTCAATTGGAATATAAACCCTACTTTAATTTCAATGAATTGTCTGTTTCAAAGTATTAGTAGAGATGTGAAGTATGAGACCAAGTAATCTTTGATTAAAAGAAAAGATAGACTGGATCTGAATTGGTGTAAATACTTTACAAATTGTATGATTATGGTCATTTTGCAAAGAGAGGTAGAAAAATGAATGAATGAAGTTTGCTTACATTTCTGGTTCTGTAGCCCATATGCAAAAGGGGCTGTTTTATATAATCCATGGTAAATATTGTCACTTTACAAGGCATAATAGACAGTGTATTGTGAAATTACAGAGACAACAAAGAAAGAATATGATGACATCAACAAACCAGAAAGCTGAAAAAAATGCTGATAGAGATTTAAGAGGAAAACATTGAAAAGAATCAGTTGAATGAAATGGCATAATGTTTATGCAATAGTGATCAAAGTCTGTGCTTTCATTAATGTTATGATGGCTGTACAAATATTAACATCACAGGAAAGCCTGTACAAATAGTATTATGATACAAGAGATAGTAGGTTGATAGAGATAGTTTGTCGGACAGTGTATACTTTAGTTTGACATTGAATCTTCAGACATTTACTAGAATGACACTGTAAGAGTTGTGGTTTAAAGGTATACTGTCACCTGTTCCAATTTTGCCACAGTTACCATGGAAAGAGAAAATCTAACCAATCACAGATTTTAAGCGGGTGGCCGCTTTTTAAAAACAGCGCCCCCACATGGGCATTTTGAATACAAAGGAACGCCCCTTTGACCATATATGGGCATATTTAGATTGCAGGTGACTGTATCAAGTTTTGTAACTCTGTTCCAGGTTTGAAAGGGGAGCCATGTGGCCCATGTTTGACTGGACCACCAGGAGACAAAGGAGATCCTGGCCCACCCGGTCAAGGTGGTACTCCAGGAAGACCAGGTCCAACAGGTGTTGCTGGCCCAGTTGGTGGAAAGGGCACTCCTGGTTACATTGGACCTCCAGGACGCGACGGTCCACCTGTAAGCAATATTTGATGCCATATCAGAAACTACAGTAATATGAAAACTGTCTTTTCAAAGGTTTTAAGTATACAAAGATATCAATTTATTGAGTTTCTTGTTTTGCTCAAGGACCTCATTTCCATTGAAAGCAACAGAAAACGGATATTATTTAGTGAAATTGTATAGAAACATATTCAAATATTGGAAATTAGGGTCAAAAGTTTCAATTTCCCATGACTGAATTTCACTATGATGTGCATCAATTTGTTTGGATGCACACAAGGGCATGTGTGTATGTCAGTCTATCTGTCTGTCTGTCCATCCATCCATCAGTCCATCCATCTGTAGACCAAATTAAGGTTTGTTGAGCTCATCAAAATCATAGCACATGGGTATGTTGAGTGTTTGGATGATTATCTAGAACTGAGTGATATATCTTAAAGATCTTGATATGTATTATATTTGGGCAAAATTTCTGTTTTTGTCAAAACATGGTCTTTAAAACTGCTAGACTAAGTGTAATAGCTCTCAAAGCTAATTCATAGGTTCTTCAGGGTAATTCAATTTTGACTTATGAAAATTAATATGAAATTTGCATATCTAAATTTTTATGGCAATGTTCTCAATTTTTGGTCAAAACGTCATATTTTTCACAAAATTTAAGTCCTTAGTACACTTTCAGAGTTGATTTACAGTTTCCTCTGATGAAAATGTTTGCACATATAATTTCTTATTTTGAGTAAGAATCAAGAAATACCCATTTCTGTTATCCATTTTTAGCTCCCATAGCCATATGTATATATGGCAATGGAAGCTATTCTTATAGGCTAGGGAAATGTCTGTATGTATGTATGTCTGTGTGTCTGTATGTCTGTATGTCTGTATGTCTGTATGTCTGTCCGTCAACATCAAAAACTCCAAAACCGCTGTACATTTCATCTTGATATTTGGTGTGTACATAGATGATGGGCTGTAGATGAGATTTTGTTCAAATGAAGTTGTCATTGCCAAAAATATGCAAATTAAGTGAAAAAATGTAAAAACAGTCAAATTGAAAAAACTCAATAACCACTGAGCAGATTACATGAAAAATTAGCATGTAAGTACTTTGGGCTGACATGAAATGATTGTGCTCATCTTGGGTCAGTATCTTGGACTTGCTATTTTCATGAATTTTTTGTAATTTTCTCCCATTTTTGGTCAAAAAATCTCCTGCTCTGAAACCACAAGTCCGATTGATTTGAAACTTGGTATGGAAGTGCATAGGAGTGACCTTTCCCAAATTTGGGCAAATCGTGGTGAAATTTGCATATTTTTAGTTACACGTCCATAGACTCCCATGTATAAGGCAGATCTCCATAGACTCCCATGTATAAGGCCACGAAAAATAAAAATTTAGTTTCTCATCGTATTCATATTGCAAAAAGGATGCAGTGACACAATTTTTAGTCCCCACGGATGAAGTCCAGTGAGCTTATAGATTGGGTCATGTCCGTCTGTTCGTCCACTCCGTGAGTCCATCCGTTCACGCATATATCTCGGATATTTTGACAAAATGTCATGTGACCTTGATGACCTTTGATCTCAAATATACATATTTGTCCATAACTCAGTAACCACAAGTGCTACCACCCTTCATATATGGTATGATGGGACAGCTTATGACGCCACATATTGTACCTCATTAATTATGCACATATCTAATTTTGAGCGAGCCAATAGAGCTAGAGGTCTGATTTTTGGTATATAGGGATAACTTAGCAATACAATTTTTTTGACAAAATGTCACGTGACCTCGGTGACCTTTGACCTCAAATATACATATTTGTCCATAACTCAGTAACCACAAGTGCTACAGCCTTCATGTATGGTATGATTGGACACCTTATGACGCCACATATTGTACCTCATTAATTATGTGCATATCTAATTTTGAGCGAGCCAATAGAGCTAGAGGTCTGATTTTTGGTATATAGGGATAACTTAGCAAAACAATTTTTTTGACAAAATGTCACGTGACCTCTGTGACCTTTGACCTCAAATATACATATTTTTCCATAACTCGGTAACCACAAGTGCTACACCCTTCATGTTTGGTATGATGGGACACCTTATGACGCCACATACTGTACCTCAATAATTATGCGCATATCTAATTCTGAGCGAGCCAATAGAGCTGGATGTCTGATTTTTGGTATATAGGGATAACTATAGGAGAGAAATTTTTTGACCAAATGTCATGTGACCTCGATGACCTTTTACCTAAAATATATGTTTATGTCAATAAATAAGTAACCACAAGTGCTATGTCCTTTGTATTTAGTAGGATGGGAGACCTTATGACAACACACGCTTTACCTCATTAATTATGTACACATCTAATTCTGGGCAAGCGAATAGAGCTAGAGATCTGATTTTTTGGCATATAGGGATTAATTAGCAATACATTTTTTTTTTCAAAATGTCATGTGACCTCGATGACCTTTGACCTTGATTATACATATATATGCATATTTCAGTAACCACAAGTTCTATACCCTCCAATTTTGATAGGATATTAGACCTTAAGATGTCACATCTTGTACCTCATTTATAATGCGCATATGTATTTCTTGGCTGGCCAATACTGCTAGAGGTCTGATCTTTTTTCCCGATTTAGAACCATAACTTAGACATGCCTCATGTGTTTCAAATTGGGAACAACGACATAGACCTATGTGCCCATAGATCTCAACATATACACTCCAGTGATACTTCTTAATGACCACATTTTCCTGCCCCATCAAGACTAATACTCCTATTACAAGTGGGGACTATGTCATTATCACAGTATTCAATATATCTAATTCTGTATTTTTTCCATTTTATATTCTGAATAATTACATTAAACATATTTCACTGTCTCCAGTACATTTCATTTAAGTATTTTCACTTCACGCACTTTATCCCTTTCACACATGTTCAAATATCTGACCAGAGAAGAAACACTAAATAGTCCAGGATGGGAGCTACAGTGTCATTGACGCTATTTTTGATGTTAGGTGCTATGAACGTGTTAAGTTCCAGAAACACTCTTGTTGAGTACGCTGTGTTCTTCTTTCATCATCGCAGCCATATAACATGGGGGCCATGAAAGTTTTCCTTTGATTTTGAAGACTTTGTTGGTTTCAGCTGAAAACAACTGCAGTGATGGATATTGTTGAAAATACTGGCAAGGTTGATCAAGTCTATGTGTACTATGTTCCAGAATAATTTCAAAGACAAATATGAGTATAATTGACATGTCTTTTGGAAGTGTGATAATTTATGTATTTGTCTATAGTTAAACTCATTGTATGTGTAATGTTGTCAATTGTACATACATGTATGTTATCCTTTAGGGAAAAGATGGACCAGAAGGTCCTCCTGGCGTCAAGGGTGATAAAGGTGATCCTGGTCCAAGAGGTAACAGGGAAGGTCCGAAAGGAGGCAAGGGAGAAGTTGGTGAACCTGGTTTACAAGGACCACCTGGTTTGCCAGCACCAAATGTTGTTGTTGTAAGTACCTACACACATTTTATTCCAATTATAAAATTTTCATGGAAACTGAACCATTAGAAAAAGAAATATAATAGGTCAATGTAATAGATACAAGAAAATTATAGTATGTTATATAAATCAGATTTCAACTAATCAAACTTTTAACAAAAATTTTGTATTTCAAACATAGCGTCATGAAAATTCATATGTTCACACTATTGTATCTGCTAACATTTTTCTATGGTAACGCAATAACTTAGGGAGAACCTGGTCCCCCTGGTGAGAAGGGAGATTCTTTGGAAGGCCCTGTAGGATCTCCTGGTCAAAAAGGTGATCAAGGACCATTTGGTGTTCCAGGCAAACCAGGTCTTAAAGGTAACAGCCAAATATGTACGTTGTTTATGCAATAAATCACACCCAGGGATAGTATATCATGAGATTTTGATCAGTTCATGCCATATGTGCAGAAGTGATAGCGAGTGCATAAATGGAGTTAACTGGTCACAGTCAAGTGGTATATGCTATTATATCATAATTTGAAATTGACATTCTGGACAAAAAGGAAATTTTTCTCTTGCTGGGAGCTAATGCGTGTTCCAACAGTGCTTTATTACGAACATAGCATGGTTGTTTTCATGTCTCGACCAATCAGATTGCAGTATTTACACCATCAATATACTGGTATGATGTAATAACTAATATTTCATCAGCTGTGCTTCATGCCTAATCACATATGCATCAAATCCAACAATTTTGAGCTGTACCTTTAATACATACCATCCAGACAAACAATTTTTCAATTTCTGTTTGTAGTTTACCAGTATAATTGAATTAAAAAACCATTACAAAACAGTTCATTTATTTCTTACATGTGACATTTGTATAGGACTTTTGCACTGAAGAATTTACAAGGTGTGAAAATGTCTGTTGCTAAATGTAAGCTATAATTAATTTTACAGGAGAGAAGGGAGAACCCATTATTGTCGACGGTCCTGGTGTGAGGGGACCACCAGGCCCACCCGGTCCAGAAGGTCCTGAAGGTGACAGGGGTCCAATGGGATCTGTAGGTAAGTCTGATAGATGAATTCCATGATCTTAGTCCATTGAACTTTGCTGCTTATAGATGAGACATGGAATTCAGGGTATTTTGCAAGTTGTTATTATTCCTACCACAATGTTTTTAGAGTGTGATATTTAGTCAAAATGTCTGAGTCATCACTCAAACATATTGCAACCAAATCGTCATTTAAACTTACCCTAATGTTATGGTATTGAAATAGACCATATGCCTCTGTTAGATTTGTTAAAATCGTGATGAAATTTTCATATTTGTATTTTTGGGGCAATTTTTCCTGTTTTTTGGTGAAAAAATCTTCTCTGAAACTGCTTGTCCCATTGCTTTGAAACTTTGTATACATGATCCTAGAGTTGGTTTCTGTAAGATTTGTTCAAATTGTGGTGAAATTGTCATATTTGTATTTTGGGGGAAATTTTTCCCATTTTTGGTCAAAAAATTATTTTCTCTGAAATCGCTCACTCAATTGCTTTGAAACTTGACATGCATGTTTCCCGGGGTAAACGTAGTTAAATATACTCACTCTTGCCTGCCACATTGAACCAAATGCAGGCCAAGTGTCATTGACGCTATGTTTTTTCTCATTTGATAGGTCCACCTGGTCCCACAGGACCATCAGGTCCAGATGGTCGTCCTGGACCACCTGGCGAGAGAGGTGATAGTGGACCCCCTGGCTTTGGACCACCTGGACCCCCTGGTGCAAAGGGTTTCCCAGGTATCCCTGGTGAACTTGGTCTGAAAGGAGAAGCTGGTCTTGATGGTCGACCAGGTCCACCTGGTGTTAGGGGTCAAACTGGTCAAAAGGTCAGTAACAAAGTAGACATTTCTAACTCATGATATATGCAATGACATGTGATCACATAGTATGTAATTGTATTGCAGTGCACCATACATTGGTGCAACCCAGTGACTTTGTGCTATGAATTTGAACAACTTTTAGATAGGTCAGCGTGGATGTCATATCCTTCAACCTGATTCAATTTTTTGCATGAAGATGATCACAAACAAGCGTTTTAAAGAGCAAAAACAAAACTGAACAAAAAGCCTACTTCATACAATATTGCTGTAAACTTTGATTAGCTATTGTCATCATTTCACTGACAATTGCATTGACAACACCTTTTAGCCTACAGTTAAAGTGTGCATGAAATTCCCTTGGCTGAATCTGAGGATCATTTCAATTGACACCTAGGTGTGATATCATCATATCAGTGGTCACTTGTATTCATTACATGAAAGCAGTATGTCTGTATGGATATGTGCCTGATTATTGAGCTGGTTAATATTCTTGAACTGCACACTGTGATAGGGTCTGTATGCACCTGGAAAGTCCTTGAAGGTTCTCCAATTCTACAGCCTGCTGGATAATCCTTGAAAATTCCTCGAAAATGAAATTGAGTCCTGGAAAATTCTGATAACTGATTGACCACACATGGTTGATTTTCAGAGATGGCTGAATGATCTGTCATGATGTTGTAAAAATTGTATGTCAAGTAATATAGAAAAATGATGCCTAGAAAATGGTATTTATGATGTCAAGAGCCTTTCAAAATTGCTGAAAATGTTCTTGAATATAAGTGACTTTGAGCGTATGGCCCCTAGAGTGTGAGCATCTGTTTCATGAAAGAGTTGTGGAAAAACTATTTGTGCATTCACTTCTGTGTATTTTTCCTTACCCACTGGGAAAAATAACACAGAATTTAAAGAGTCATTTAATCCTATTTAACATGGTAAATCCAGGGAGAGCCTGCTGATATGACTGGAATGAAAGGAGAGCCTGGAGATCGTGGTTTTCCTGGTCGTCCTGGAAGTCCAGGACGAGAGGGAGATCGTGGTAATCAAGGTCTTCCAGGACAGAAAGGCAGAAATGGTCTTGATGGAACACCAGGAGAGAAAGGTTTGTCCATTTTTGACCAATTAGATACATCATCAATCAGTCAAATGTTAAAATCTCCGGTAGATCAATGTGAACTAGTTAGATTTGCAATTTTGCAAATGTTAACTTCCAGAGGGGACGTCAGTGTGCAGATTATGAGCACCTTGTTCACAGATGACTTGTGTGGGCATCTCTATACCATGGAGTATGTGATAGTCAGACCTGCATGTAACAGCAAGTCATACGCTTATAAACTACACTTTGCTAGCCCATAGGATGGTCAAATCTGCAACTCATTAACTGCAATGTACATTCTCTTTTCTGTCGGGGATAGTATCATTTTTTTGACATCATGTACCAGAGCCCCAAATGATGTCCAATAGCCCAACAATGTCTGTTAGTATGTGTTTGTGTCTGTGTCTGTTGATTGACAGGTTTTGTTTCAGTCATAACCTAAAAACAGTTTATCAGAATGTCATGCAATTTAGTGCATAGCATTATCACATGGGATGATCGAGATCCATTTAGATTATGGTGGCTGTGATCTAGATAATTAACGACTATTTGCATAATTAATGAATTCGTACAACGGACTATATCAAAAAACCAAATGTTGATGTCACACTGTTCAGGCACTCCAACTATTTAATAATCTCCCTTAGCTTAAAGTTTGATGAATGTGGCTTACAGATTGTAAACTCATTTTCATATTGAATGAATTATTGTATAATAGGCTATACATCAAATTCAATGCACCAAATTTCATCAGACCTCTGAGGTATGTTGAAAGTATGATGCCGTGGCTCTAAGTGCCCTCAATCAACTCTTGCAGTGCATTGTGGGCAATTTCATGCCATTCAGCGTGATTTTCCCCAGAGGCAGACTCTCTCAATTCTGAGAAAGAAAGAAAGGGGACAAAAAACTACAGCAAAATCAACAAACTTCCTCATGCTCAGGCAAGTTTATTAGAAACTGAAAATCATGAGTTTCTTAGATGTTCCACCATATGAAAACCAGTGTTATGTTGGTGTGTATGATATTTACAAATTCCACTGAAAAATTCTCCTCTAGTAATTGATTTAAATAATTTTGCTCTACAAAAGGTGAAATTGGTGTAGATGGATTTCCAGGACAAACAGGTCTGCCAGGAGAAGATGGTGATACAGGACCACGAGGTAGAGATGGGTTACCAGGCCAACAAGGTCCTCCTGGACCACTAGGTAATATTTCATTGAATAATTTTGCTAGATGCATCATTTAGATAAAAAAAGAATAGAAATCACAGGTCAGTGTTTCAAGTTAGTGTAAAAGGCTTGCAAATTTTAGACTTCCAGCACTTACAGAACCAGTAAAATTTCATCCAGCATCTAACTGTTTACTAACAATGCTACATATAGTATGCTGCATGTAGCTAGTAAGTTTGGTGCAATCTACATTGGTTCTTGAATCTGTTAGTTCTGCATAAGTAATGGTGCCTATCTGATCGCAGTGCTTACTGTTATTCCATAAACAGTACATTCATACATTCTTTATTCATCTTTTACACTTCATTCTAATCTTGAAATATTTACTTGATACATTGTTTGTCAGAATCTGACCAAATAATTGGCACAATCATTGTAACTCAAGTTGCCAAATGAACTTTAAATTACTAACAGTCACATTCAAAGGGCAAATACCTTCCCAACAAGACAAGCTATAATAATGTACTAATGTCAGATACACACATTATTAGCTACTATAGTCTATAGAAGCTATTGGGATGGGTATTCGTCTGGCATCAGTTGCCAGTCTGTATGTATGTATGTCTGTTTGTGAGGCGTCGTCCACTTATATATATTAGGAACCACAGTACTTATTGATTTGATATTTACTGTGTAGATGAAAAATATGATTTTGAGAAACCATTTTTTAAATTTTTTGATATTGTTGAAAATATGCAAATTAGCGCAAAAAAAAGCGTTTTTGGTAAAAAATCTTCTTCTTCATAACTGCTGTTCAGACAGCCTTGTAATTTGGTATACAGGTCCCTAGGGTAGGATAACCCAACTTAGATTTCTTTAAATTGTGATGAAATATGCAAATCTGTATTTTTAAGGAATTTTTTTGTCATTTTTGGTCAAAACTTATATTATCAAAACCGCTAGTCTGACAGCTTTGATATACAGGTTCCTACAGATAAACTCAATATGATATATTGAATATATGATGAAATCTGCAGTTTTGTATATTTGGTGTAATTTTTGCCATTTTTGGTCAAAAAATGTGTTTTTCAAAACTACTTGTCTGATGCCTTTGATATTTGGTATACAGGTTCCTAGGGGTTGTCTTAGTGTGATGTATTGAAATTTGATGAAATCTTCAATTTTTGTATTTTGGGTCAATTTTTGCCATTTTTGGTCAAAATATTTGTTTGTCAAAAGTTACTCATCTGATAGCTTTGATATTTGGTATACAGGTTCCTAGGCTTTATCTTAATGTAATATATTGAAATTATGATGAAATCTTCAATTTTGTATTTTTGCAGCTAATTTTGCCATTTTTGGTCAGGCCATCTTGAAATGAGCTATCAAAGATATCCACCTTCTTCATCAATACATGTGTCACAAAAAGTTATTCTCTACATAACACAGCAGAGCTCTGTCAACTGTTGAGTCGCTTGTTTTTTCAAAACCGCTGGTCAGACAGCTTTAACCCTTTTCCTGCCGAGCGCCCCTGTCCGTTATCCTGCCAAGTCGGTCAAAACCGGCCCCCTTTTCCGTGTCTACAGAAGATAGGCTCTCCTGCACGCTTTCCTGCCAGGCATTTGGCGGGAAAATACCGCATTTTCGGGGTACGATTACCGACCATATACGTGTTAGACTTCAAAAATTTTTGCATGCCCGTATAGAGGGGCAACCGCTGATGAGGTTGTGTCCAGAAAATGACGAGGTCACGGGCGTTGTTTGCCCCGGGGGACGTGCACTTTTATGCCCTTTTCTAGCTTACTTTCGCGGAAGTAAAGCTCGTTCGCCGGCACGCACGGCCACACCGGGGAAACATCACCTCGCTCGTGGGTTAGTAGAAGACCCAGGGGTTAGTGCTATGGGTGCGGCAGCACCCTCAAACCTGTCCTGTTTCCCCTGGGTTGTGTCACTTGGCCACGTACTTTGAACGACTTGGAAGAGTCGCACAGTGCAGTCCACTTTGACGTAGTGTCAACGACATAGTTCCGCCATTGAAGGAAGGCGTGTACGTAGTTTGGCCAGTTCAGTGAACACTTAGCTCGTTAGTGTTACCGTTTCCTAACAGGTTAGTTGGCAGTTGTTTCTAAGGTGCAGTTTTGTACCACCTTAGCTCTGGACAGTGCAACTGCACCATGCACTAACCCAAACGACAGATGGTCGGTACAACGTCTACGTCGCACGAGCACAGCCTCCGTTGGGCTGTGCCCTCCCACGTGATACAACGCACGTTCATCCATTACTATAGCGTCCTTACGGATCTGCCAAAAACGAAAGTGGGGGTAAAAAAAAGAAACGAAAATATGCGATCCATAGATAGTATTTTATTCGGGAATAATTTACATTATCCGAACAATAAATCTCGGAGTCTGTCTCGACGTCCGAGTGCATGGTCCGTGTTTCAAAAATTAAAAAGGGGGGTGGCAGATCCGTGTTACAAAAATAATAATCGGGGGAATTGTACAAAATAATCCGTCTAAACAAACAAAACAAACGAAAATATGCGATCCATAGATATAATTTTATTCGGGAATAATTTACATTATGCCGAATAATAAATCTCAGAGTCTGTCTCGACGTCCGAGTGCATGGTCCGTGTTACAAAGATTACAATCGGGGGATTGTACAAAATAATCCGTGTTTCAATTTACAATCAGCGGGATCGTAAAGCATAAAACAAACGGCACAACCGTGCTCAAAATGTGATCATGGTCCGTGTTAAGAATACAGTCAAGCCCTGTAGGCGAAGCTATCCCCTGTCCGTTATTTACGTCGGGTTCTCTTGCTGATGGGTGTCGTCGGGGCTGTGTGAGTAGAGGTCTGCACGCCAACGCTCCTCTTACCTCGTAGCATCATGCGATGATGAAAAGCCGCAAAACACTCGCCCTCGTGAAGATGAACCCCGCACAGACTACATCCTTTGGACGTCTCAGACAGTCGTCCGCTCGCAGTGGTCTTACCCTCTCTGCTGCATACTTTACAGCATTTCTGCCGCCCCTCCAAACGGCTGACAACGTGCATCGGCTGATTTTGTGGATTATGTACGAGGCAAGAGAAACGGTGGCCTCGACCTCTCTCACACTGGGCTGCGATCGCCCACAATAACCGCCAATGAGTTGTTTCCCGACACGCAGATGAAACATCTTATGGGTCAGCTTACTATCAGGGTGTACATGCTTGAAGCATATATATGCATTTACCAGGCAACATCAATCAGGTAACATGCCAGATATGTCCACCATCTGTGATTCTTGCGCCCAGTGTGAAAGTACTTGCGCTTCTGGTTGGCTCGGTCGACACCTCCCATGTACCGGCGATAATTATACAGCGACAGAGGCACTTGTCGCTGCTCGTCTCCCTCCCCCACTGGCACGCACTCCAAGGGTGGATAGACCGTATTCAAGATCAGCACCTGAGCGTTACTATCCTGATAAGCAGTGATGTTAAGACGAGAGTCCGTTCTGGTCGTGGCTTTCATATCCCCAACAGACAGAGGAAGGCGCTTCCTCTTACCCGGCGGAATTAATTGAGGGGGCATGGTGCGACGATTACGGCGGTTAAAACTCCCGACCATGTAGATCCCGGTCTCCATCAGCTCTCTAGCAGTAACGACCGTGCTAAACAGGCTATCACAAAATAGGCTGTGATTATATCCACAAAATGGCTGGACCAGCTCCATCGTAATTCTTTTCACCACACCTCGCTCCTGCCGTCTCCCATCAGTCCGATCCCGAAATTTCACACCTAGGTACGGTGCAAAGTTGGCGATGTATGCAGTGGTGGAGTCGCATAGCTGCCATATCTTAAAACCGTCTCGGTCAGGCTTATGCGGTAATCTCTGCTTAAATTTAGAACGGCCCTTGAATCGCACCATGCCCTCGTCGATGGAGATCTCTCTACCATCTTATAATTATTTACGCACCTGTCAACTATGGCTCCATCCATGGATTGATTTTATAAAGGGGATCCTCCTGACACCGACGTCGGCGGCGTGCCTCATCAGGATCACGACGTGGATCGTTCTCTGGGTCTGCCAGATGAAAATATCGCATAAGCTGCTGAAAGCGACTGCGGGTAATCACAGTAGAAATACCCTGGTTTCTCAGAAATGGATCGCTAGACCAATAATCCTCCACTGATGATTTACGGTCGATACCCATACAGACTAAGACGCCAATGAACGCCTGCACCTCTCGGTAGTCAGCGTTACGCCAGTATTTATCGATCTTTTTAGCGATATATCGCTGGTGGAACTTGGCGTATTTATTAGTCTCGTCCTTTGCCAATCTGATCAGTGTAGCTGGAATAAACTTAAAAAAGTAATCGATCTCACGGGAGTGGCTGGGCAAGGTGAAAGTCGGTCCTCTCTCATGGTCAAAATCGATCTCCTCAAATATATTAGCATCGGTAGTTTCCGACATACGCCAGACAGGAGGGGTGTCATCCTCCGCCAACACAGCAGCAACGTCATCATCGTCGTCAGAGCTTGCCTCACCTACATACTGCCTGTCATAAAAGTCATCGTCCTCTGCCGCATCCTCGTCAACCTCCGAGTCGGACTCAGCGGTGATATCACCATCGTCTGGGCGTCTGGGCCTGAACTCGCCCGTAGCGGCATCAAGGATCATATCTGGCTCAAAATCAGGTGGGCTATCCTGATAACGAACCCTCCGCACTATCTTTTTCGGCGGGGACATCGCAGCACACGAAACTATGGCAGAGTGGGCTGGGCAGCCTCTGCTGATGACGAGGACTCAAGCTCTTTCGCACTGGGCACAGGAACCTCTCCTGACGCAGGATGAGGGCTCATGGTGCACTCAACAGGTGGTGTCTCTCCCGGAGCAGCCGGGGAAGAACCAATGGCATCAGCCGTCTCGTTACTAACTGTCTCACTAGCAGCAGCAGACGTAGTCTGTGCAGGTGAAGTATCTCCCACAAGAGCAGCAGATGTCTCTGCAGGTGAAGTAGTCTCTCCCGGAGCAGCCGGGTGAGAACCACTGGCAACCGGTGACCCACCATCATCATCGGTAGAACGATCAGTCTTACGTTTACGCTTACCACTGGGCTTTCCAGCCGGAGATAGCTTCGCCTTACGGGCGCGTTTCTTGCCCGACTTCTTCGAACGTTTACTAGGCACATCACAACGATCGCTACCACTACCGCCCGGAGACTCTGCATCTTTGAGCTTCAGTCGTCTGCTCGCCTTCAGAAACTTTTGCTGTCCGTCAAGCTCATGTCTGGAACAGTGTCGACAGACTAGCAGGTCCCACCCTTTTAAAGCCACAGGGAAACAAAGCCCTGGACATGATTGGACGCAGGGGTGTTAATATATGCAGCCACCTGTTATTATAATGGACCTACGGCAATCAGTCCACCAACCGGCGCTGACATTCCTACCCGTCATGTAAATTGCCTGTCCGCACCATTTGATATGCTAATAATACTCATTTGCAATGCAAATCCCTCGAGCACTTAGCATAACATAGTCAATGTCATTAGCATCTCAACTTGACATTCCGTCCAGCTGGGTACGTGGCATGCGCACCTGCCACCCAAGGACGTTGGCCCAAGCCCATGCTCAGTACGGGTGGGAAACCCGTATCTTTAACCTCATGTCCCTTCTAAGTACGCCCGAGCAAGGCGTATTGTCATCCAAGTCGGTGACAAGCCAACCCGACTGATCGCCCATTAAGCAGTAATGGACTGGCCGTCTCGTTCTTGTACGGCAACGAACAGTGCTTCAGCGGCTTGTTTAGGTCATAACCGTTGCCTTCCGAGCGGCTTACCCAACTAAGGCGGTCAAAGAGGAAGGATACCAAAATTGTCAACAGCTGTCTCAGCCTCATCCGTTGGGCAATCATGGCTCCTTCAAATAACATGGCCAGCACGTCTACGTCATCAGCGGTGATGACGACCCGTCATTGACGCCCGAGTGCGTAAAACTCGGAATATACCGACAGGTACCTCTACCTGAGTCGGTTATACCACGGTATAAACGAAACACAGGTCTGCCAACTCCCGTTAGACTCGGCCGTTAGCCGAACTTCACAGGGACAACATAGGCGTAACAAGTCGGTGAACAACGGTTCACGCACCTAACCGCAGCCGCCAAGTCAGTGAACAATGGATCGAATTTCGAGGCCTTGTTCGTGAATGGCAAGGCTGAGGCGGTGTGTTTCGTTGCACGGCTTGAACGTCTAGAGCCAAGTGTAGCCGACAACGTCCGACATCTGACTGGGTAGTCTTTTCGAGAAGGTAACAAGTCGGTTAAAAGCGGTGGTTACCCTTCACAAATGTCGCTCAAGTCCGTTCGGATCAGTTCCATGTCAGGGACTAATCAACCCGAGTCCGTCAAATCCGTCCGCACTTCCCGTCAATCAGGACTAAGTCCGTGATTTTCGTCTCGCACCATTGGCAAAAATTGCACCGCCAGCTGAGGCGGTCTTAGGCGGTTGCCTTATAGATTAGCATTGCCGAGACGGTCAATTTCGGCCGCAATCTATGTAGTGGCTCAGAGCCAAGTTAGACCAAACTCCGCTAGGATACGTCACCGTGCTAACCTGCCAAGTACGCTACTCGTCCCCAAAAAAAAAACCAGTCCCCCAACGGGGTGGGGGACTGGCTGGGTAGCTTCCGCACCTTTCCTTTCCCTCCTTGGACTCTCTGTGAACCCATTTCGAGAGCAAACGCCGTTCCTCGCCCAAAACCTGTCCTCGAACGACCCCTAGCGCGAGCAAGGGTTTGCTACACGTAGTTCCGTCGACTAGGCAGGAAAGGGGGTACCAAAAAGTAGCCCGATTTCCACCGCCTTGGCAGGATAACGGCCGTGGCTGCTCAGATTCTAGCTACACCGAATTTCAAGCGGATTTTCACCGACTTGGCAGGAAAAGGGTTAATATTTGGTTTACATGTCCCTAGGATGACCTTAGTGAGATAATTTCATACAATCAGGATATACTTAATTTTGTATCCATGTCTATAGTAGCTTCAGGGACTTTGGCCCTATGTTTAGAAAAAAGATTGAATATTGAATGACAACTAAGCCTGCAAACAGCAATGACTGGAACTTGTAATTTGTATCCAATATTGTTCAAACTTAGGATTTTTGTGCCTTTTTTTTGTTGATTCAGTAATTATCAAATTAAGGACATGAAATATCTGGACACTTGAGACATTGAGACCGTTCATGCAGTCTTAGGCATATTTCATGATTCCATAGCTAATTATGTATCTGTAAGCTTTGGCCAACGTAATATCAATATCTAGCCTCTTAATTGAGTGTTGAATTTGGCTATAAATTGTCATCTGTGATGGAAACATGGTCAAAATGATCACTATATATCCCTCTGTATGATTTTGGGCACCTCCAATTTGGAAGGATCAGTGGGATGGCTGGTTACCCCTTCCTGTGTTGCTATAAAGTGGATGGACAGCTGTAAAATGTGGTTGCACATGCACACCAACCAAACACATGTCTTGCCAAGAATAAGACTGAAGATGATTTTTTCACAAATCAAGCTCATGATGTCATGCATATGGAAGCTATCTCTAAGTTTCTATCACTGTCAGGGAATTTTTCGAGGTTTTGAAGTAATGTGTAATTTGTACATGCTTGAAAACCGAGTGATCTTTTGAAAAATTAAAATTAGGTTGAACAGGCAAACTTTAAGGGAAAGTGCCCATCTTGCTCCTTTTCTCACAAACATCAGCAACATATGAGTATTGAAATGAATACAGTATTATGTCCAGGGGCAACTAATAGTTATCCTAGCATTTTACAATGAGGGTATTTCAAAGGCCGACAAAGCACATTGTCATTGAAGGAACTTCTATGTTTTAATATCATTAATACAGGTTTATCAGGTGAGAAGGGTTCCAGGGGCTCTCCTGGAATTCCAGGACGGTCAGCACAAGTTGGTCCAAAGGGAGAACCTGGCCAACCTGGTCCAGAAGGACCACCAGGATCAGAAGGAAGAAGAGGTTTGCCAGGAATTAATGGTCCACCTGGTGAACCAGGTATGTCATTTATTTAAATAAATATCTTCTGTGGAAAAGGTTCTGAATAACGATAAAAAAATCTTGAACACACTACCTTTGGAATTCATTGTAGAGCATCTTGCATAGGATGGTTTAGGTCATGAGAAATGACATTTACTCCATTGTCTCTTCATCATCAGATTTTGAACATATATCAGAAATGGAAAATGTCTGACAAAATATTCAGCAGTAAATCGTTGACTTTTAAATACTGAGAAGTTAATGTGTAAATGTGTATTTGTTCTCCATGAATTTAATCTGATGTTTAATTTGATGGTTATGTCATCATGCATTGTTTTACAGGTGAGAAAGGAGAAATGGGTTCAGTTGGACAACCAGGTCGACAAGGTCAACCTGGCTTACCTGGTGTTAATGGCCTTCCTGGTGAAAAAGGTACGTATCAGGGCTAATGTACAACACAATTCAATAAGAAATATATATTCACTATATTTGCCAGAAATTTTACATTGCTTTTTGAAGGTAAACAGAAAATACCCAATGATATCACTAATGTAATGATGGAATTCATAGAAACCAAATTCAAAATGCCATAGTTACAAGGGGGAGCTGAGAATTTAGATATACACAAGATGTTTGTATGAATTTCTGTCAACAGCAGCCAAATTTGCAAACTGATCATGTTACATGTACTGAGCAAATATGGCAGGTTTGTTTGTGAATATAGCATATTCAGCAACAAACCAGTAATTCTGATAACTTGTATTACCAATCCTTTATGATACATTTGTCCTCATATGTTAACACATAAATCTAATCTCAGCAATCATGTCATTTTCGACTCAGTGCTTCTGTAACTCCCCCGACATACGGTAAAGTGACATGGCCCTTAGTAGGTGTTTCCCTGTTGTGGCTGGGATGGGGTACTATTTGTCGACTGCTAGGCATATTCCAGGACCATTTCAGATAATTACATAGACTCAACAAAGCATACTTCTACTTTATTGTATATTTTTGACATGTCATTCTTCCAAAGACAACTTCACTTATAATTACCCTGTTTGTGACACATAGTTGCTCGAGTGACTTCTTGTTGAGGCAGCAAAAGAAATTTTGTGTCTCTGGTTGTACAAAGAATGTAGAGTCTGCTTGTAGGTTGTGAATTGTAGAAGGTGTCATGCAAATGCTGTTATAAAGTAAAAAAAGATTGATATACTCACATAGCTTTTTTAACTCTGTCGCAGGAAACGAAGGGGAACCTGGTGATTTAGGATTGCCAGGTCCTCCTGGTCCTGGAGGTCTAAAAGGTGACAGGGGATTTCAAGGACAGCCAGGCCAGAAAGGTACTCCTGGAAGAGATGCACGTGGTGATATGAAAGGTGAACCAGGTGAACCAGGTATGTCTGTCCAAGATACATCATCGTCATCAATAAATTACTAACATTTTTCTAATGATTGCAGTAGTTTACAAATATTCCCCTTCTTCAAGGTCAAGACATCTTTATGTCAAAACATGTTTACAGCCAACAATTATCGTATCGGCCATTTTGGATACTTCGCTAGTCTTTCTATGTATATTAGACAACTGATTCCTTTGAATGATATCCAAAACATTTGATGGGCAACATTTGTATGATACAGAGATCACTGATATTCAAACTTCAGTGACTTTTGTCAGACCTCATTAAACTTTGGTGTATTTTTCACTTTATGTATTTCCTGTTTGGTATAGTATAGCAAAGATTGCCTATTGATGTTATTTTATGTCCTATTTGTACTCTATGTATCAGTCTGACAGCAAAGTCTGCAATGTACCGCCATATTATTGTTGTAAGAGGAGATCATGTAGAGCTGTTCCTTTTATGTTGAATGACTAGGGGGCCTAATCATACAGTCATTGCTCTGAAAGATTATGCTGAGAGATAACAAAGCCACCTATCATGATGTAATTTTATCTCAACTGGGAGGTTCTGTAAGCTATGATGTATAGTCATGACACAGTTAGATAATATCTGTGTAGGTAAATTTGAAATTTATGAAGACAAAAATGCCCATTATACAAATTCTTTTATAAGGTGCGCCCGGTGCCCCAGGACAGTCTGGTCGCCCTGGAAGAGAGGGATCCAAAGGAGAACCAGGACTTGCTGGATTCCCAGGTCAACCAGGTGGTCCAGGTGAGAAGGGTGAGCCAGGACCAAGCGGATTTGATGGTCTTCGAGGTTTCCCTGGCCCTAAAGGAGATAGAGGTGACATGGGTATACCAGGTAAGTGAAATATGGAAGTTTTTGACAATTACTTGTTTTACCAGAAATACATTTAAACTGCAAATAACATGACTTTCTGGGTTGTAGAGTCTGTTTGTTCATCTTTTAAACAGTAACACCACAGTATCAAAGTGCAGTATGCATTTGCTTGGGCAAATAATGACTTCCAACATACTATTGCTAGCTATTATTTCTGAAGTTGCTCAACTTTGCACATGCAGGTTCCCCAGGACAAGAAGGTGAGAGAGGTTCTCCAGGGTTTCCAGGACAACCAGGTTTACCAGGATTTGATGGAGAATCAGGTGAAGATGGTGATCCAGGACAACCTGGACCACCTGGACGAACCGGACCTCAAGGTCCTCCTGGTTTACAGGGAGAAAAAGGCGACCTGGGTCAGAAGGGAGACTCTATTCCACTAAATCTTTTAGACCTTAAGGGTGAACAAGGTGAACCTGGTCGAGACGGTAAGACAGCAATACCTTTGTATCATGTTACTGTTAAATATCTGCAGGAGAATTGGTGAAGATAACTGGCAATTAGATTTGTTTGGTACATCTATCTTCATATGACTCCTGTAGTTCATTTAGACCTACGTATGACTTAACATACATGGCTCTTATATAGGCTTTGATATGTATTTTATTGTAGTACAAACTGATTTGATGGCAACCTCAAATGCAGTGGATCACTAAGATTCAAGATGCACCATACATTTCAAGCTCACAGTATTCAGGATGTAGGGCATTTTGGTTATAGGTGGCAAAAATAAAACACTATAGGCAGTTACAAGTACATATATCATGTGAGCACATTAAATTGACACAAAATGTCCCACATTTGTCATTAAACTAATAAATTTCACAGCTAATCAACTGTGTAGAATGTGCAGTAATTTAGTTTTTACCTCCCATGTGCAAAAAATACAATGTCAAGCATTCCTTATCTTATTCCTTATCCTATTTATTCATTCACTGGTTACACAGGTCAGCAGTCAAACTTAAGTGCAAATCTGGAAATAAAAAAATATACAAGGCAAACATGAAATAAAAACACAAAATGAAAATTGAACAGGTTATTGAACTGGATTAAAATGTCTGGTGGAAATTTTCCTGAAAAATGGACTTTCATCTGAACACTGAGGAAATTCTTTTGCAGTTTAATGAAGTTAAATCATGTTTATAAAGCCTTTTTCACAAACTACTGCTTAGAGTATGAAAACAGAAGTTAGTTTAACCCTTTGAACCCGGTTCAGACAGAAATGTCCGATGACGTCATAGAGTACCAGGGGGTTTTCAGGGCATATTACCATTGTTGGTTGGGACAAATTTTGTTCAAAAATGCTTTCCAAATATTTCTGAAATATCTCTTTCAACGTAACCCTAACCGCTTAGAATGACTTAATGCTATCATTTCCAAATCATAATGAAGATTGCATATTTTCCAAAGTTATTTTCTCATATTTTGGTCAAAACATGTTTTTTCTCAAACCATTGAACTATTATATAAAGACTTTCAAAGTACAGTTGTTAGTGTCTAGGATGAATTGATGGTAAATTTACACATTTATCATTTTGGTACAAAGGACACCACTTTTACAATAGTTTAAAAATTTCTTTTGTTGAACTCACATCAGTTTTGACAAATTGGAAGCACAGTGTACTCAGTAATTGATGCCATTTTTGTATACATAGGTCAAGATGGAGAACCAGGTGAAAGAGGAGAGCCAGGTGAATTTGGACCTCCAGGAGAAGATGGACCACCAGGAAGAGATGGAGAGACAGGTCCACAAGGTCCTGTTGGTATGAAGGGAGAACGTGGTGATCCTGGTTCTGGCGGCAATCCAGGATTTCCTGGGGAAAAGGGTGACAAAGGTCCGTGGAAGAAAAGTACATTACATAAACTCTGTTTGTCGTAACCCTATGCTCTACATTCAGTGTAGTCTCAGTAATATATTTACTTATAAATGTGTTGAGTAGTCACTGTATGCAAAAACTGCAGCGAAAATAATATTATGTCTGAGATACAATATAAACCTTGTACCATATTATTTGAATAGAAATTATTGTTTACATTGGCAGGTGATGTTGGACCAAGTTCCCCAGGAAGACCAGGCCCTCCCGGTCCACAAGGTAAAAATACTAGGTCTGATTTATGAAATGTAGTTTTTGAAACTAATATCACTGTAAAACAAATTTCATAAAATATAAAACTTTAAAGTTAATGCCAGTGTTCGGGCTAATGTTAACGCTTACCAAATGCACAAATGCGAAGTCTAATTCAGTTTGCCAAAATATTTTGCACTTTGTTCATCACTTTGGCAAAGTTCTCACTTGATCTTGCTGGTAAATGATCGATGTAATGTAGTCATTCTCATGGCAGCCATTTTCATTGAGTGTTTTGATCTCACAGAATCTCACAACACTTGTACCAACTTGAGGGAGTTTATCATCATAACTGTAATTTTAGTAAATATATATAGCAAACATGCTGGGGCAAATCTCACACTTGCATTGCCTTCACTGTTTTCCCTCAAGATGTCAGAGAAACGGAAAACAGCATTGAAATCAAAAGACATGTTATCATATTTTGGCGGTATTTGTCATGGTTCACACAATTTTGAGGACAACAGCCAGTCTTAAAAAGGCTGAGTCAGTGATGGTGAACTAGTGGAAAGCACTGGAAGAACAGTGAAGGCATTGTGGTTCAAGCAATTCCATGGCTGAGACACAGTGACGGACTTCTGAAATGCGATGGAAAAAATTGCTAATCAGTTTCTTATTTGACTGATTCAATTTACGTGACATTAGCCAAAATTGCTAAATACCATTTATAACCTGACGCTAACAATGGTTAACCCCTCAAGTTGGATCAGCTGTGCATATCTTATTACAGGCAAAAACTTAAAACTACTTCATGTAAAACTTACTATTTGGTGGTGAGATACATCCTTAGTTCTAGATAGGGTTTGGTTCTAATTAACATGTTAACCTCAACATGTGGAAATTGCCAGAAATCAATAACTCAGGAGCAACTAGTTGGCTTGCCTTAATATTTGGTTTGTAAGTTCCTTACATGGAAATAATAGATATCGTTTCATTTTACAAAATAACATCTGTGATTCGCTAAATTAACTGAATTTTTACATATTTGCATTTTGGGTCAAAAGTTTCAAGCTTGCTTTGAATTTTGATTTGAAGTTTCATCCAGGTCAAATCTCAGAAACCACACAAAATTTCTTTCCAAAAATAATAGAAACCAGTTCCCAGATTCCTTTCATATTTAATAGCCAGGTTGTTACAAATATTGTCATACACATTGTCTTTATATCATAATGAAATGGTATTAAAATTTTGAGAATAGTGAATTTTACGTTTGACAGCAGTAAATACCCAGTAAATCATTCTGGTGTCTTGCTTAAAATGAATACACTGTCCATACACAGAGCCTTTGCACCTAGGATTTCTATGGAAAAGTTTTAGAGATCTGTTATTATTCTTAAAGCTCCATAAGCTGTATCATTTGGCTATTTTTTCAGATCTTTTTTTTGTGGTTTCTGTACACTTTCTGCATTGAATCCCTAAACTGCTATTTAATGCTGAGCATTTAGCATATCAACACAACCTATATGAGTATAATCTATATTGTTATTGTTGAAAATTGTATACAAGTCTAGACTAGAATTCATTTGTAAACAATAAACAATGATCTCTACACACATACAAGCTGTGTTGACAAAAAGAATACTCAAAATTTTAGCATGACAAACGGATTAGGGTCAGACATGGTAGTTGATGTAGAGAAGCAGAATACTCAAAAACTTGCCGCAAGTTACAGCTTATGTCCTTTTAAATAAATGTAGTTAAATTTTTCAAGTAGCATCTTGTGTTGGTAGCAAGCTTTACAACAAGAGACTAGATTATTCACTTTTTATTTAGGTATATCAAGATTTGCTACATTCTATAAAAAGAATATATTTATTATTTTTGATAAGATGTAAACACTATTATATTCCTTAGTGCACAGAAAAGAAACCACAGACTGAATGAATGTGCTTATACAGAACCACCATAGTTGGTAACTGGATGTAATATGTATTACTAAATCAAAAAGTATCAAAATATCCTGATTATGATATTCTGTGCATGAAACTTTGTTACACAGGTCCCCCTGGTCTAGATGGAGAGGATGGGCTTCCTGGTCGTTCTGGAATACCAGGATTTTCAGGAGACAAGGGAGATCCAGGAAGAGACGGAAGTGAAGGACCAAAAGGAGAGAAGGGAGAACCAGGTTTTGGTGGAACAGGACAGAAAGGAGAACCTGGTGAATCTGGTGATCCAGGATTCAATGGTTTGTGTTCAACATTTTCTGTTTTCACCTCCAAACTAAGGTTTCATCCTTTCTTTTTTTCACTGTTGATCATGCTGCAGTCAATAGATTCACTTGTTGATTCAGTAAGAATTGTCTATCAGTCAAACCAAAAGAAGTTTGACCTATCGAAGTTGAATTTTCTCATATGGCAGCTGAGGACTTGCTAAACTGTTTCATCATATCAACTAATTTTGAAATTACTTTGGCAGAGTATTACCATCTTAATATGTTAGATTGTGTTCTTAGTGTATGTAATATATTTGACTTGACAGGACCACCAGGCTTTAATGGTCCTCCAGGCCAAGCTGGTTTGCCAGGATTACAGGGTGAAAAGGGAGATAAGGGAGAGGATGGTCTGCCAGGATTTGGAAGAGATGGACCCCCTGGACAGCCTGGAGAACCTGTAAGTAGTAGTGTTAGTGGTAGTGGTAGTAGTAGTTAGTAGTAGTAGTAAAAGTAATAGCATGAGAAATTTCAGATGATAGCTCTCAGAGGAGTATTGATTGATTGATTGAGTATTGATTAATGGTGCGAAGTCAAATAAGAACTAGAAAGCATTTGCAAGCAAAAGCGAAGTTCCAGAGACCAGAGCAGCGGAGAAAAGAGAATGTGAGATGAAGATTGATACATAGCGGTAACAACAGAATACAACTAAAAGCAAGGCAGTCCAGGGAATTACAGTACACAGATTACAAATGCCTACATGTACGGTAAAAAAACGTAACACATACATACAGGGGCGACAACGCACGGAAGTGTATATCAGACGAGGGGAGACATTGGACCTATGCCATTGAACTTGAAAACCGAGGCCACATGGCTACCCACTCAGCTCCGGACAATCAACAAAGAAAGCCTCGTATATGTACACAGTTCTGAAACATGATTGGCTAATTTGCATAACAATATGTAAATTTTGTGTTAATTATGCAATACACACATCACTCCATAGCATCAAAAAAATCCAACAATAAAAGGATAAAGTAAAATCTTATGCACTTTAAGCACTTCATATATTACATCAATATTTTCATTCAAAGTCTTCCAGTTCTCTATTGAATAAGATTCAAAATCAGACGTTTTTATGTGATCCTCTGTTACTACAAGTTTGTCTGTAGGCAGATTGCTAAAACCATGGACGTTTTTTAAACGGCCATGGCAAAATAGTTACACAGACAAGTTCATAGGGGACTGAATATTGCACTTACACAGTTACAATTCGGAGTCAGCAGAGCATGCCTGCAGAGAAATATGTTGATTCTAAAACTCAATTCATAAAAAAGAGAAGTCCGAAAATATTGCTATCGGGTATTTTCAAGAAAAAATTTGAAATTGCATCGACTTCTACTTCGACAAATGTACGAAACTTCAACAACAGCGTGGCGTCAGCCGCCATGCATAGCATGGAGCACACTTGAACACACGCGACCTTTGAACCTGTTCTGTACCGTACGTACATAGCTGCTGTATATCATTATCAAATGATCAAACGAAGGATCATTTTAGCTCATGCAGTTCCTTTTTATTTCATTTCATGATGCTTGAATATTGTAAAACGGGTCATGGGTTTTGAAACTGGATCAAGTGCAATTGTTTCTCAAAGTCAATCGAACGAATCCATGCAAGTTACGAATGCGTGACACGAGGTGACACACATGGCTTCAACGTCATCTTGACATACACAGATCTCGAAATGGCTACAATCTGAACACGCGGCAGTACCATACATTTTCTTGAACGATCAGTCGCTATGCTGGAATCATCGCAAAGCAAAAATTCAACATGTCCGCCATCGCCAGGCCAGTCTGTATGAAAGGCGTACGACGTAATAGTATAGTACCACGTACGGCGGGTATTTAGAGAAAAATAAAATCAAAAAGCAACAAAAAACAAAGCGAAAGAAAGCTAGAATTATTAATAGCTGAACGCAATTTGATATTGTGTAATGCAAAATAAAAAAAATAAATAAACAAACAAGAAATGCCTTTAAAAATCCGTGTAAGCTGAGTGATGACGTCATAAGCGTGTTGCAATGCATTCTGGGTAATGAAGGTAAAATTTGTATATAGCATGTTCTATGGTAGTAACATGAGAAATAGAGAGAGAAAGAAAGAAAGAAAGAAGGAAAATGAGCAAAAACTAACAGTTCCAGGGGTGGTCTCTGGAACTAATTACATGTTGGGTAGACAGGAATAAATATAAAACATACAAAGTACATTCGAAGTTTTTGAGCACTTGATGTATACAACGTAGAAAAGAAAGGAGAGACAAGAAGTTAAAAGCTAATTTACTTTCAAGCTCAAGATACAGACAATAGCGACTGGTAAACTGGGTTGGTGGTTTGCTGGATATGACCCAAATTAGAGACATCAATCAAAAAAGGGGGAATGGGCTCTGGACTAGGCATAGGCAGTATAGACGAGGAGACAGTGTAAGAATTAATCATGTTTCTAACTAGGTCATTGTAATGTGTATTGGGCTCTTCTAGACAATGCAATCACTCCTCATAAATGGAGCATATTTTCCAAAGATACTCCTACTCTAGAAAATTGTTCAATACTTCCTGAAAAATCATGGGAACTGCAGTGACCATGTACCAACCCGAAGAGTAAACTTGCCTTGTTGGGTCAGTTTGCCTGGTATATGCTTGCATGCAGACGGTCCTATCCAATGTCTAAGTAAGAGGGGAAACCTCATCTATGATACTATTTAAAATGATTTCACATTGATTTTTGACAGGGTGAAGATGGACCAGCTGGTGAGAAGGGAAATACAGGCCAACCAGGTTTCCCAGGTCCTCCAGGTATACCAGGACGCTCTGGACAAAAGGGAGACATTGGTCTGCCTGGTCCATCTGGTCCAGAAGGACCAAGAGGTTTGGAGGGACTTCAAGGACAGAAAGGAGAACCAGGTCAGTGTTTGACCTCACTTGAAGGAATGCTTATGGAATTTGGAGTACTGGAACAATAAAAAATGACTCATTTGAATTACAATTGAAACAAGAAACTTCAGCAGTGAGGAGATAATGCTGATGTTTGTCAGTAAACTTGTCATTATGCATCATCTCGGAGAACACAATTTCTAGCAAAACTGGATATTTTTGAGCATACTGATTAAGCCAAAATCAAGAGCAACTCTAAAATATTATTATACTTAGATATGTACCTTTTGTGATTGGCAAGTTATAATTTAGTTATCAGTTTGAAGAGAACATAAAATACACCCCTGAGAGGCTTTCATGTCATGATGAAATGTTAAACTTACAATTGAAATGTTCAACAGATTTGGTTAGATTAACAGCTGCCATGTGCAGTTGTGTTAAAACCTAATTGCAGATGCCCACCTAAAATCTTATCTTAAAACCTAATTGCAGATGCCCATCTAGAATCTTATCTTAAAACCTAATTGCAGATGCCCATCTAAAATCTTAATTGTACGACTTTAGGTGAAGTATGAGTACAGGTTCCATTCCCAATAATTGTATGAGGGCAGTCATCTTGTTTGCTGTATCATACTAATTACTGAATTATGTAATTACCATGATTAAAAGAAAAGATGTGTTAACCTATTTTACAAGTAACTCAATAAATCCATGTGGAGAAAGAGCTCATACTTTGAATTTTATTAAAATTACATAGGTGTGAGCCCAGATCCAATGATTATGAAGGGAGCAAAGGGAGACCCAGGTGATCCTGGTAAGGTTGGTTCACCTGGTGAAAATGGACCACCAGGACCCGTCGGTCCTCTTGGATTTGATGGACCTGTTGGAGAAAAAGGAGACAGGGGTGCCTCAGGTTCTCCAGGATTTGATGGAAGAGAAGGCCAACCAGGTCTACCCGGCGAAAGAGGCAAGTTATACTATAGTCATTGGATGAGAAACTGTCAAGTTACATAATTGAAGTCCATTCGGTGTGAAGTTGCTGCTGTCATCATCAAGCTAGCATTTCAACATCGTAGTACATTATATCCATTACAATCTGATGTAACCGATGTAATTGAAAAGTCAGTCATAGTATCTTACATGCATTTCATCATTTAATCAATAGTTAAATAATTTCACAGTGAATTATTCGTTTTCAAATAAAAAAATTATTAGATTGTGTGTTGAGTGGGTTCGCCCTGCTTCATGATGCGTCAAATTGGCTTAGTAGCCACACTGATTGTGTAACTAATAATACCATGATCAGAAAAAAGGGTTGTTGTATGCACTGAGAAAGTGTTAAACTCTGTGAGGGCAAAGAGATGGTGTTGTGTTAACATCCTTGCACTAACTAAGAATGTTTTTTTGTTGACAGGATTTGATGGTCCACCTGGTCCTCCTGGTTCTCCGGGTTTCAAAGGTGAACCAGGTCAACCTGGTATTGGAGGTGGCGCTTCTGGATTCTTCATTACACGTCATAGTCAAACATCAGCCGTACCCACCTGTCCATCAGATACTGTTAAGATGTGGGATGGTTATAGTTTACTCTATGTGCAAGGCAATGAACGAGCACATGGACAAGATTTAGGTTAGTTCATAATGACTAACATTTTGAAGCTATTTGTGTTGTTGTAATGCCCAGTGTCAGTGACAGGCAGTGTAATTTGATATTTTGACTCAGATTTAAACTTTGCATACATTTGTGCAGGTTCCACTTGTAGTATATTTGTAAAATGTTCCAAAAGAACACTGAAGCATATTGCTTTTGAATTTGCTTTGCTCAAATTTTTCCAAAGATTATATGACATCCATTCTCAATAGATAAGTGGTTATGACTTTTTTGGCTTATTTTGTTTGTGGAGTCTGTCTTCAATCAGAATTGTGTGGCTTATTTTATTTTTTTGGGTCATATTTTAAAATTATTTTTGTGAAAAACGTTATAGAACAGGCTCCATTTCAAGTGCCCTGGGTATTTGATTTTCAGGTGCTGTGCAGTTACTTAGTTCATTGTTGTTCTCAGTGAAAACTAATCCTGGACCACAAGGATGCCTGTTGCCTTGTCTTACAGTTCCCATAATTTTAGTCTTACAGATCATCTTTCAAATTGTTTTATCACCCTCTACAGACTTCATGCATATTCTGTGTAATTTTGAATCATTTTCTACATGCTTCTTTGCAGGAACTGCTGGAAGCTGCATGCGTCGATTCAGTACAATGCCATTTATGTTCTGTAACATCAACAACGTGTGTAATGTTGCATCACGAAATGATTACTCCTACTGGTTAACTACAACAGAACCAATGCCAATGGATATGGCACCAATCAGGGCAAAAGCAATTGAACCATTCATCAGTCGTTGTTCGGTTTGTGAAGCACCCAATCATGTGATCGCTGTGCACAGTCAATCTGTCAATGTGCCAGACTGTCCATTAGGATGGACTGGTCTCTGGATCGGTTACAGTTTTGTCATGGTAAGATTCCAATATCCTTGTACATAACACCATTATATTGGTTACATAATATTATTACACTTTACAGTTGTGTTGGTGTAGAAAATATGAGAAACTTTTTGCAAACTTGTTTAGATGTTGCTCCAAGACTTGTCTATTCATTCAGAGCAATGGTTGAAATTCACTAAGATCTCATTTCTTTAGGAAGTGCACACTTGTAACAACAATAAAACCAAAGTAGTACCTTTAATATGGCCAAAAAATTATATGACATCAGTTTGTCAATGCATTCATGTTGTAGGACAAGAGGCCATGCCAGCTGTAATGTACTTGTGCTAAAATCGGCCCCTGAACTAGCATAGGAGGTTGATGCATAAACACAGGGTGGTTGGGAAACAGAAATATGGTGTTAGAGCAAATTCAAAGATGATAAACACTTTAGCAGCACCAGCTTCATGGGAATTGTAGTTTCAGAAATGTCAGATCAGCAGATGCAGTATTGTTAGCCACACCAAAGTTGTCACATTTCTTAGTCTGCCTAAAATTCAAGAATGATCATTACTTAGACAGACATGACTGGACCAATTTCATTCAAACTCTGCACAAGGACATAGTGCTATGACATACAGCTGCATGTCAACAACTTTTGCAATACAATCGCATATACATAGGCTTAATGGCAATTTTGTTTTAATTTTTGTCGGTCTTGAGCCAGTGCCCCAAGCATGCCTAGACGGATTTCAGTCACTTATGCTCGTACCTTTGAGTAATGTGAGTTGAGGTATCAGTCTGGATCGTAATGCTTTTAGTAACTGAAGCTGACTTACAAGTTGTTGATTTAAGCACCACGTTAGATCTTTATTACAAGATGGTAGTATGATGATGTCCAAGGTCTTGATTCTCATTCAACCCTTGTGCAAAGTCAAATAGATGCATGTCAGTTTGTTTTACAATACTATCTGATATTGCCATCTGATGGTCACATTGTTTAGATTTTTGCCTGTTATGCAGAGCTATAATGCTCAGAAATTCCAGGACTAAGTTCAATAAAACTTGGCACAAGGGAGCAGTACCTTGAAGTAAAGATGCGCATCAATTGATTTATGTGATATGATCAAATGTGGCCACCTGGTGGCCATTTTGTTTTAATTTTTGTCAGACTGGATTCATTTCAGATATGCCAAGACCAATTCCATTTAAAATTGGCACAAAAACAAGGTGCTATTATGCATAGTGATGACTATATAAATCTATGCTTTTCCAGTCACACAATCTTACTCATGCATCATTAAATCTAATCAAAGCACCTAAATAACAGTTTGGGACTATGTCATTTACACAGTGATTTGTTTACAATGCTTGGTCCTTGGTCTTGAATTTTTGTTCAATGTGTTTAATGTCAAAATCTTACTCCTGTTTGAATGCTCAAACTACGGAGAAGACCACTTTAAACACTAGAAACACATATTGATTTACTTTAATAGCGTAAATCCCCTCTTCAAGCAGGAAAATACTCAATTTTGGTAAAATCTGCTCCATGTACATGTAGCACTCATAGTAGCTCATGCTATACATCACGCATTGTACCATAATCTTGTACCACGTGTGTTGTTTAAATTCTGTTACTCAGTGAATAGTCTAACAAAATTTCATCAAATTGGTTCATCAGAAGAACTATGAGGTGAACAGGTGCCTTATTTGTATACAGATTACCATTTGCAGACTTATGATGAAGGGAGAGAGTTTTTGCAGATTGTTCCTTCGTGCATTGATTACATAAATCTTATGTTAGTAACATTATGCAGTTCATCAATTTCACAGAAATATTTTCCATATTTTACAGCATACTGGAGCAGGTGCTGAGGGTACTGGTCAAGCATTAGCATCCCCAGGATCTTGTTTAGAAGATTTCCGAGCATCACCATTTATAGAATGTCATGGAGATGGCAAATGCAATTACTACGCAACAACATATAGTTTCTGGCTTGCAACAATAAACAGAGATAGCCAGTTTTCAAGACCAGTATCAGAGACTCTCAAGGCTGGATCCCTTAGAACTAGAGTCAGCCGTTGTCAAGTCTGTATTAGATTGTCTTAATTTGCCTCAAAAGTTGTACAAAACTATAGTGAAACAAAACTAATCATGAAATACACTACTGAGACTGTTGCGCAAACTAGGTGCATTCAGTTTTGGGACAGCGTGTTATCCTCTCAAGTGGGTTGACTAAAATGCTGGTGAACTTTTTTTTAAATGAAATGATATGATGAAGGAAATCTGTGAAAAATTTGGCACAAAATTCAACCATTGATAGTGCAATTGCCTAGTTATAATATCTTGTTAACAATTGGTAGTCTTGGTTATTTTAGTTGTAAATGGTAAAGAATCTTCGTTGCAGTATACATGCTACATTTTGAAGAGATTACTTTTAGCAACCTAAAATCTGCTAGGTCTCTTGTGCTCTTATTTATTTATATAAGCTGATTGTTAATCAAATGTGGCAAATTATGCTGTATGCTTGTTTTGATGTGATGACCCAACTATTCAGTTATACTTCCTTCTTTTGTACCTTCCTTAAAGTCAGTGTATCAAATTGAGTTTCTCATCTTGGCTCCTCTATTTGTTTCGTTGTTTGTAAGATTTTTTATTGTCAGACATTTCATAAATTTTACCAAATTTCTTATCTTATTACCTCGTTCAAATATTTTAACATTTTTCTTGATTTTTAAACTGGCAACATATATCTGAATCATCCATAGTTTGAAGATGTAATTTACCAGTGTCTCCTATGCTGCGTACAGTCTCAAATTTTGATTCCAGACTCACAAATTATTGTTAAGTTGAGGACATTCCGTTGTTTACAAATTTATGTACAAGGTTGAATCTCACGGAATACTGGTGCTATTTTAAATTCAGTCATTTAGGTTAGACATTCATAAATGATGCAGGCAGTATAGGGGAACAAGCTATAAGGATGATTTTTTTTAATTCACATAAAACTGAAATATAGCGAGGATTGGAAGGTCTCCCTTAAACTTCCATCTTCCTCATTTTGTATTTATACAAGTTAGTGTAACAGTAAAAATATCAACCTGTTTATAATGGTGCTACTTTCTCATTTGTCACTTACGGTGCTGCCAGCATTAAGTAAACCGTTTATGTATCAATTTTGCTACTTCTCAGTTTCCATGTAGAAGTATTTTTCTATTGTCTTACACAAAGTGCCTCAAAAGTACCCATCTACCCATACAGAATGTAAACATACATTGTATTTTCTGCTCTACTATGCAACCTTTCATCAGAAAGCTTTATTTCTCATATGGAAATACAGTCAGTAGACATAGAAACAAAATAATGTTATTAAAAGATATCTTTTGTGTATGTGAATCCCTGTGTGTAGGTACAGCTGTTTTCATTTACTGATTAACAGAAGAACATCTATTTGATATCTCAGTCAAATGATGCTTCATTTAGTCCAATTTATAATATTATTCATTTTATAATGTGATTTCTTATCTTTTTAATAAATCTTTAATAAAGGTGGACAATTTTTAGCTATTCAACAAATTGTGTAATTTTACAAATTCTGTGGTGTCTTCATTTTCAAGAACTAGAATAAATTTACCCTTATGTCACCAAATACAGTTGCCTTTGTTGCTTTTGAATGGCTCTATGCTCTGTGTGGATGTATGAACTGAACTGGTGGATCAGTTAATTTATAAGTATTGCTTCAAATATCTGTCCACTTGAAAAAGTTCATAAATGGCGGTTTTTTGTCGAGTTCTCGGTATATTCAGGCAAAGTGACTGATGACACTATGAGTGAACCAGTCTCTTGGAATGGACCATAACATCTTAGGAGACAGGCGATAAGGATGATGATATAAACTTTTTCCACATTCTGAAATTTGACAAACAATTTTATCTGATTTTGCACAGCATGCACAGTACTTTTTCCACATTTACATACTTTTTAAGCTGACCATCATTTGGAATATTTTTTCTCCAAAAATTAGCATGACTGTATAAAAAAGTTTTGGGCAATTTTTGCTTTGCAGATATTTTCTTCAGTTATTGACCATCCACTCCCCAGAACATGGACAATCTTTTCTTTGCTCTTGTCTACGCCAAATGCACCAATCTAAAAAGTTGTTGTGTTATGTCAAAGTCCCCAGTTCTTCAGCAGCACACACATGAATTTCACTTTTCTTTTCTGAACTTCAAGAGCAACTCTCAATTCCACTCTTCCAAATATGAATATCAAGTAGCAGAAACTGCCAAATTTGCCCATCTCAAATTTCAAAATTTCACCATGCTATAACTATCACGAGCCACAGACCCATGGTGGCCTATATAACATTGATAACACCATAGACATATTTCTACATCCTAATGAAATACATAAATTCACAGCTATTGAATCAGGCACCCACTGAAAGACCGATTTGCATTCATATAAACAGCAAGCATCGGCAAGATGCCTTATGGGGATAGTGTTTTGATGACTGGAGCACAATGCTGTAAAAGCAACCCTGTTAAAGGTACAATTTAATTTCTCACACATGTTAGTAAGTTTAATATATGCTGTTTTACATTTTTTCATGGTGTAGTGTAGAAACATGATCACGGGCAGCCAACAAAGGTGTCCGTAGGTGATTTCTTAGCAGGCAGGCAGGCAGGCAAGTTGTTCCATATCAGTGGACAAACTTAGGCAAGTTTGCTGTTTTTCCACATAAGCAGGTGGGTAAATGTCATTGGTCTGCTCAACTGGCAACTTAAAAATGGCCCAATGGGTGGGTGGGGAGTATGATGGGGTATTTTTTTTGTTTTTTTGGGGGGGGAGGGGGGTGGCAATGGGCAAGTATGAGTTAAAGGAGAACCGTTTGATTTCTGTGTGGTGGATGATTTTTTTATGAAAATTTGTTGGTTGATGAAGAGGAAAAACACTAATTGGATCATGAAATGGCTTGAGGACAAATTTAATGTTCAGGCAGATTAGCATTGCTTCTGTATAATGAAAAAATAATTTGATGCAGGACTCACAATAGGGAAAAAATGCTGTTGGTGACGGAAAAAATTGCTGCCATATTTATTTCCTCCATCTTTAATACCCCATACCCCAGAATTAAATGGTTCTTCCCCAAAACAGATTGCAGTGAGAAACTTTTGTTGTGGAAAAGGGGCAGTGTGAAGTTTCTACAAAGGGGATTGAGCAGGAAGCGGGGAGATCATGGTAGGATTAGGGATCGGAGAGGGGATCTTATCATAGGGAGGGGAAATTTTTCACATCCATAGCGAGGGGGGAGGGACAGTTACAAACAGTTAATACTGTTTCCCCGAAAAATGTTTATTTGTTTACACCTGCATCATGCAAAATACGTAAAAATGCCTAGGTGAACATTTTAGGCTGGTTGGCTGCCCCTGACAAGCTTCTTTGTCGTCCTTTTCACACGACCCGGGCCTTTGGCACACAACGATTATTGACAATTGATTTGAACTGTGCAATTGCTGCAATGACTGAATGAGACGTACAAGTGCATACAAAATGTTTCACTGCCTTCTTGTTACTAGTACCATCTCTGCGTCATTCAAGGTCGATGAGGCCACCTATCGCTATTATTGTACTCCCTGTTCATTGAAAAAGCTATTCCGGGAGCAGTTTTTGAGGGCAGGGGAAATTTTAATTTTGCTTGGGCAGGGGACATATTTTAGGTGGCAGGGGAGGGCAGCTAGCGGTTGATTGTCCTGGGGACAGGGCTTGGCGAAAACGAGGAGAGGGGGAGCTACTTTTAAAACGGGGACAGGGGAAGTTGTGCGATGGTGTTTCCGGGGATGGGGACACAGGGTAAGTACTTATACCTTTTACAGGTTACCCAGACTACTTAGCCTTGTAATAAAGGGAAAGCGGCTTCACACATCACCCAGCTTGTCTTGTATGTGCTTTACTGTGTTTTTATGTCTAAATTGTGTTTTGGCTGTCAGTGTGAAGATTAACAAACTGGTCGTAAATTTTAAAGTAAGACATGGCGAAAAATCGACAAAATCGACAGGTGTTTTCATCACAGGGTAGGGTAGCTTCATGTCTGCAGGGGAAATGGAATGACAAAATTTTGAGGAATCTTTTCCAGGGCAGGGGAAATCGGCAAGTTTTTTGGGTTTTTTTGCCACAGGGTTGGGGAGCTTCAAAAATTCACAGTGGGGAGGGGAAACAGGCAAAAATAAGTGGGGAGTGGGTAAAAATGAAATTTGAGTGCGGGAGGGTAAGTCGAAAAATTTTCAGTGGGAGGGCAAATTATGAACAGCTAATTAAATACCCTCATAACTTAAAATTAGTCAGTTCACATTACTGTTCATGCACAATATATCTTATCATAGTAAGGACCCATTTAAAAGTGCATTGTTCGTTGGCTGCACCTGTTATATTATCGCCGACTGAAATTTGCCTGTCTTTATGATAGTAATTTACTGCAGCTTGTGGTCATATCCTTCCGTATGTATTATTTTTAGTTTCATTCAGGACATCGGCGGTATGTTAAAGTACTAGCAATTTCGCAATTCCTGTAAGCTACGAATTCTAAGGTCTGGTCTGTCAAAATTTTCGGTGTAAAAGAATCACACGAAATGTCATTGAATCCATACACTATAATATAATATTAAACTGAAATTAGACTTGCGGCGCATACCTCTATCCATATTCTTGCCATACGAAACGAGTCTTCGTTTATTTCAACAATTTACGATAAGGTAATCAGCATTTGTTGTATTTGTATTGTAGACAAGTAGTCCGAACACTGACCCGACCATATTCTTCGCTGTTCGGGATCGCCCCGGGTACGGACCAATGGATGAACGAACACCAGTCAAGACGACTTTGGCCATGGAGGTTTCACCTTCATAAATCAACGAAGTTCGCGAACGAGATTGTTAAAGTCTCCAGGAGCTAGGAGGGTGGCAGAAACGAGATAGTAGTTTGTCAGTGAATACGGGGTCGGTCCCGATGTGATAAATCGTCGCCATACGGATCATGCGGATACCTAGTAATCGAAGGAATCGATCCCTGTCGATCGAGTCGAAGATGCAGGAAGCTGGGTGATGTCCTCGTCCACAACAAATCAAGAAACGCGGAATATTTAGCTTCTTCTCACCCATGATAATGCTGCACATTCTAAAATATTTTCCAGCATCGCATCAGAAACTGTATTCAAACTTTACAAAAGGAAAGCTAATCCCTCATGCGCGTTAACCAACGACGACGAGCTAAACATGAAAGTTGTTCGTCTGTCGTCTGCACAAAGTGTCAACTTCGGGGTACACCATTCGATACAGGGGAGGGGCGGGAGTGTTTTCGAAAACTGTATCGGGAGGGGTAAATACGGTATTACAGCATACTAATGGTGTGTGTCCTTATGGCTGTATGCGTCTTGAGAGTGAAAGGCTTAAAGTTTTGCTCAAACTTTCCTGAATGAAACTTTCAACCATTCTCTTGCAAAATCAACAATAAAAATCGGGGGTCACCATGCAAAGTTTGGAACAAGCGAAACAAATTACCCAACAGTTTGGGATATTTGAAATTCAAAGTGGCATCTATTCATGTGTTAACTGTATTGGGGGGGGGGGGGGTTAAATTTTGGATTTTTCGAAAAACTAAGATAGTGTAAGTATTTCTTTCTCCAAGAGCTTTAAAATGTGCCCCACAAGTGGTCGATCAGAAAAGAATTGTAGAAATTTGAGAGTCCAACTACACTCAGTGTGACAGTTTTCGGACAGGGTAGTGAATTTCGCACAAAGCCGTTTCATAAATACGAAGCAGTACGAAATCTTATTACCATACCCTTCGAAACTTTATTGTGTTTATCCTCAAACTGTTTACACGACGGAAGTGGTATTTAAGGGGTCAAAGTTGCCAAATTGTTGACCCCATGTTGAGTGCGTAGTAATGGCAATGGCAAATTTAAAGCAAATTTTCAAAATCTTAAGATGAAAGCTACTAAAGCTCTTTTTAGTCTTCGTAAAGGTATTTCCTATAATGGGAATTTTTCTGTGAAAGTTGCCTTAGATCTTTTTGATCATTTGATTGTTCCAATTCTGACTTATGGATGTGAAATTTGGGGGAATGAAGTTAATGATAAGAGTAATTTCTTAAATGATGACTATTAGCTTTTCTTTTTACAGATATTTACTGGGAGTATCAAAACATGCTCCCCAGGCAGGTATTATAGGTGAACTTGGTAGATATCCTATCAAAATTGCCATAGTCAAACGCATGTTAAAATATTGGCATAAGTTAGTTTTCAGTGATGACATTCTGTTACGTTCAGCGTATCTTTCTGCAAGATGTCATTCAAAGTGGTTTGGGTTCATTCACTAGATACTTATAGCGAGAGTAATATTTGGTCAGCTGTTTGTAACATTAATGCTACTATTAAAATTGTCCAGAATAACTTACGCAATCATTATCAAGTTTCTTGGTACAGTGATTTACACAATGATAATAAGACTCATGGGAAGGGAAATAATCAACTCAGAACGTACAGAGAATTTAAAACTAAGTTTGGTTTAGAAAATTACTTACTGGATATCAAGAACTTAAGCTGTAGGAAATTGGTCACAAAACTTCGTATTTCTGATCACTGTTTACAAATCGAGTTGGGCAGAAGGTCAAAATCAAGAATTCCGCCTGAATCCAGATTTTGTAAGTTTTGTAAGTCTTCTGTCGAGGATGAATTTAACTATTTAATGAAGTGTCAAAAATATAATAGTGATAGAGAAGTTCTCTTTTCTGCAATGAAGTTGTATTATCCAATATTTGATAGTTTAAATGAAAGAGATAAGTTTTTGTACATTTTAACTTCAGATGATACGCTGTCTCTCATGAAATATATTACAAACACTATGTTTCCCCTAGCAGCTACAGGTAAAGACATAGACAACAATGTTTTATGCAATGTTTAGTTTTGTTCTTGCTATACCGCACTTTCCGAAGTGTGTTGTTATGCAATAAAGTAAAGTAAAGTAAAGTAATCGGACTGCCATCGCAGTAATCGGACATCGTAATTGGAATGTGATTATATGGGCTAAATATTGATATTTTGAAACTTCAAACCCCCCGATTTTCAATTTCGATGTCTTTAGAAAACTGTTTGTAAAATTTTGTGATAAATTAGTTACGTTTAATCCATGGACGACGTAACTATATTTCGACGTGTAGGCATATAGCGCTTAGATATCGGACATGGGCTGTCTCTGTGTGTTTCGTTCGACACCTTGTATAGTACGGTGTAGTTAACTTCGCCAAATTTGTAGTGCCCAAAATAGCTTCTACCAAAAAAAATAAATATTCAAAACGGGACAGCAGCGTCACCTGACTTAATATGCGGTAACGTGACTTGTAAAACGCTATCAATATGGAGCAAAGTGAGTACAACGAACAGCATGTCATTAAATGTCCGAAAACTGAGGTCGTCCGAAAACTGTCACACTGAGTGTATCTGTCCCCAAGGAGCGTTCTAGCTACCTTAAATGATTTAATGGAAATATAACAAGTAGAAAACCAAACTGCGATTTTGTGCTTACTTGTATTTGCAGATTGGTTGAAATGCAAAGCTACTTGTCATTAAAATTGGTCTATTAAAGGGCCATTATTTGTAACTTTCGACCATTTTTTACCTCGGAAAATTCCATGTTGGAGGCTCATATTTGTTGCAAAATGTTGTTTTACGAAGAAACAAACATGATTAGTGATGTTATAGCCACATAAAACTGCTAATTTTTGTTCAAACGTGTTGCCCTTCCGAGCTCGTTTGTTGACGTCTGGCATGCTCAGTGTGCTGGGGAGAACGCAGATATGGTGACGCTGCGATCACGCCAGATGTACAAGTTCACGTTTATTGCTGGATCAAAACAACATTGCGTCGTGGATTGCCAGACATCTGGCTACACAATGTGCTTGGACAATGGACTACGACGTAAGTGCCTGGCATAAGTAATGAATATTTATTTTGAAATTGCTGTAAATGGCTCGCGCAGGTGCAGAAGAATGCCTACGTTGCAATCCGCGTGTCAACAGAGTTTGTATTTCTGTCCGGACAAAAATTGAAATATTCGTTGTAAAATCACATGTTATTTAGTTGTAGGGCACGTAATGTTTCCGAATAATACGCGATTCTCTGTTATTTGACAGGCTATTCAACATGAGCCAGTGATCATTTCAATCAAAACTAACGGAAAAATCGCAAGAAGATACAGCTAATGGAACTTTAAACTAACAGTTTGTTGTGTTATTTGTAAATCAAGTGTAAAAGTTAAGAGATTATTACACTTCTAAAGCTTAACTATTAAGAGGTAAATCTAATTTAATTAAAAATACAAAAAGAATGTATAAATGTACTTTGAAGAGTAACATTCAATTAACTTATCACTGTTGTGAAAGTGTGATCCACAGAATTATGTGAAATTTTAACCAACATTATATCAAGCTACCATGCGCTGTTCTGATTGGACAAGAGCTCATTCCACCGATGCTAAAATACTGTTTTAGCACTGATGCAGTGCTAATATGGGCCCCTAAACCAGCAAGTTCGAAAATTGCCAGGTCGGTGCATTTGAACGTACCTAAGTATGAAATTGTCAGCTTTGTTCCAAAGACCAACGTCCTAATCTCGATACACAGATAAAGTATAGGTCTGTAACTCACCTCTTGGTAAAAATAAGTTGAGGTAAATGATGAAAGAAATCTCCAAAGCAACCCATTTGGGTATGGTGTACACAAATCATTGCATTACTAGGGCAACAGTGCACCATATGCATTTTGCTTGATTTAGCATGAGTCGAGACGCAACACATAATATACTTATGTAATACCCCTCTTTAAAATGAAGCTAGTATTCGTTCATACACAAATAAGTAGACACTTCCTCAGAGTAGCAGTATGCCAGATATTTGTTTCCAAAGTTTGGGCTATAACAGACCAGGGGCGTTTGTAAATATTGAGACGGGGCAAAGCGAACCAAACCGAGCTGAACCAAGCAAAACAACCCTCAACGATCTAAACAATTGTGGAAACAACCTGAAACGAGAGAAATTAGGGTCTAAAAGCTGTGAAAAGCACATTTGACTTGTCATTTTATGCTTAGCATGTGAAAGTGCCTTTATTTTAATTTAAATATACTTTCCCTGAGCCATGTTAAAAACATAACAATGATACATATGATTGTATCAAAAAAACCCAGTGATTTGCATATTTAACCTTGTTGGAAATATCTTCTTGAACACACACTCGAATATATCAAAATGACCACCTGGCTGCCACATTTCAGTGATCATACAAAAAACAAATCAACGTGCATATGTTAGCCATAATGTATCATCATTGTGCCAAATTTGACAGAAATCAGTTCAGGCACATCTGAAATGGCAGCATGAACGTACGTTTGTATATTCTAACAAAAGGGCTGCTGATGGCCATATTTGGTCACATCACAAAAATGAAACAACATGCATATACCTGAGGTGGTATGCCAAGATTGAAAGAAATCAGCCAGGCTGTATCTGAGATCTTGGTGTTAACAGACACATGGACTGATGCTGCCCAATCTATGTCTCTCCAAGACTTCGTCCGTGGAGACAAACAAACATTTATCAACCATAAATGACAGTTTTTCTTTTGCCACAACAGAATTATTCATCAATCATCACAAGTACCTCCTGAAATTAGCTGTATGATTTCAATTGCCATAATGAATGAAATGAACTCCTATGGTGTGTTATGAAAAGCTCATATTTTATTTTTGATGCGAAGTAAAACTTCCAACTAATTCAGCTATGAAATATTGACTACAATGTGCAATGATGAACATTTTTTGTGACTAAATCAAAGTAAACATAAGTAGAGAGTACTTTAGACTTTTTGTTTTAACACTTGAGTCGGGAGAGATTTATGACAATGGATTTGAGAATATTTTATCACTCATATTGAAATACATATAAATTAAATTCAACAATGAAAAGTCTAAAATATTCAAATATTATACCTGATATAAAAGACATATATATATATATATACATATATATATATATATATTATATATATATATATATATATATATATATATATATATATATATATATATATATATATATATATATATATATATATATATATATATATATATATATATATATGGAGAAACCACAGAACCACATACATTAGTGTGTATTAAACCATTTCAAGCTAAAACAGTGCCTTTCAATCCAAGGAATTGTTTACTATCATCTCTCTTATGTACATTATCTGTTAACACAACATAAGTCTTTGATATTGGCATAAGTTTGGCTGAATCTCATAAAATCTTTTCCTTTATTTAAGCAACAATGCGCCTCTAGGACAGATATTTGACTCTCAAATTTTCACAATACTTTGTGGTTTACCATTTGTTGGGGTTGCTTTTGAAAGTGTAAGTAAAGTTTTTGCCATCTTTGTTTTGAGAAAATAAAGGAAAGTAATTTTACCATTAGAATTAACACAGGGATGATGGCCATTTTCAATTTCAAATATTGATAAATTTTAGGTCATTTGTTTCTCTGGGACCAAAATTTTCATGGTGACGCTTTATTTTTATTCTTGATTGGTAAGAGTATTAAAAGATTTCTCAGTTTAAGTTTGAGAAAAAGTTTATGTCTATACAGCTTGCGTATAAAATCACAGCATAATTACATCATGTGTGTGCTTTTCATTGATTATGTTGTGACAAGAGTTTTTCATTGTACTGTCATTATTTCTTGTAAAAGGACAATTTAGAAATCTGGATACATGCAGATTCTGCTTTTACATGATGATGCAATTTATCATGTTGCCACAGACAACCTACTGAGTTCAAGGTTCACATGTTCATTGATTGTTTTTGTACTTATCTTTCAAAGGCTTGCAATGAAATACAACATCTTTCTAAAGCTCTGTCAGCTGTGAATTTTAATCTGCTGTTATTATTTTCATGTTTATCAAATGCAGTCCTTGTACTATTCCAACAATCACACCAAAATGCAAGTTCTTGTCAACAGTCTGTATGTGTGAAATCTCAAAAATCAGACTTGATTTTGTCTGGACTAGAACTAATTTGTAAACAATAACATTGCAATAATGTTACTACACAGTTTTTTGAATTTGCAAAGTTATCACTTTGTATTTAAGGTAGAATGCGCATCCGGGACAGATATTTTGACTCTCAAACTTTTTCAATTCTTTTCTGATCTACCACTTATGGGGGTTCATTTCAAAGCTCCGTGAGTAGGAAAAACTTTAGCACGTGTATGTGATTGTGTATTATCTGTATACTTTGCTTGGCCAAGTTCAAGTGAAATTAGATGAGGCATGTCTGTGAATAACTCTGGACATAAAATATTGCAAAACAAAATTGTTGCCTGACTCTATCCGATTGCATCATGAAAGAAGTAAAAGAGCACATGTATGTTATTGTATACTGCCTTTGTCCTGCTTTGAAATAAACATCAATTCAGACATATGTGAACCAAAGGTGGACTTAACTTATGAAACTGCTGATCACAAAAAATACTTGACGTGAAGGCACTTTCACATTTTCCATGTGCTGTGCCTTGTTTAAATGAAAACACTGCTGAGCGAGTTTAAACGAAAACATTTTAGACATAACTGAGTTATATCGTGCTATGCCAAGTTCAACTGAAAACAGTTCAGACATGACCGACTTATATTGTGTTGTGCAAGTTTAAATGAAAACAGTTTAGACATGACTGAGTTATGTTGAGCTGTGCCAAGTTCAAATGAAAACAGTTCAGACATGACTGACTTATATTGTGTTGTGCCAAGTTCAAATGAAAACAGTTTAGATATAACTGACTTATATTGTGCTATGCCAAGTTCAACTGAAAACAGTTTAGATATAACTGACTTATATTGTGTTGTGCACGTTTAAATGAAAACAGTTTAGATATAACTGAGATATATTGTGTTGTGCCAAGTTCAGATGAAAACAGTTCAGATATAACTGAGAAATGAAAACAGTTTAGATATAACTGACTTATATTGTGTTGTGCCAAGTTCAAATGAAAGCAGTTCAGACATAACTGAGATATATTGTGTTGTGCCAAGTTCAACTGAAAACAGTTCAGACATAACTGAGATATATTGTGTTGTGCCAAGTTCAAATGAAAACAGTTCAGATATAACTGAGAAATGAAAACAGTTCAGACATAACTGAGATATATTGTGCACCAAATGCACAGATCTTGTCAGCAATCAAAGTACAAGTTCCCCATTTGCAGAGATTCAAAATATCTTCAAAAGTTACAGCTATTGGTTCCTGAAGGTCAAAGTGACGGACAATGATCACCAGAATGATACACAGTTGTAAGTGTACGGTTACATCAGCTGTAAAAGTACTTCAATGTTGGATGGAAACATTAGAATGACATCCATGGATGTTCTCTGTTCATATTTGGTCACAATCGCATACATCTAATTGTTCTTTGATTTTCATTTACTCTTTACCATTACAAGCCCTATCTTCAAGATATTACATCAGAAAATCCAAAGTTGTTTATGTTAAAAAATTTCCTAATCAAATTCTTCAAAACATTATAGACAATTGCTGTCTTTGAAATATTCTAATAAATGGCATTCGGTTATTCAGTTGTCGACAGGTAAAAATGGGATTTGTATATAGTTTACGTTGCCTTTGAAAAGCAAACATATAATCAAATAAACATGGTATCTGTGACAGTTTGCTTGTTGATCTATGGGACTTCTTGAAAAGCTGCGTTGTACATCAAGGGCTTTAATGGAGATAATCATGTCTTGCTCCGTAAATGGACACAAGTGAGCAGCAGTAAAAAGCACATTTTTTAATTACCATCTCTGGGGACAGCTACCTACTGGCAGAGATAGTAGAAAAACATCCTGTTTCTCTAGTATCTATGCTTTAGGTGAAAACGCTTTTATCATGATTCTGTCCCGTCTCAAATTCACTTTCATGCAAACATCAAGCTTATTTCTGTTGTCTGGTCCATGACATGACTTACTTTTTTTACCATAGCAATGGCTTATCACGAAAATCATCCAGATACTGCACATAGTATACTGCACATAGTATTCATGTGGGCGGTCTGAACCTAAATGAAGCTGATCACTCTCTGAGATCATGACCTGACTTTAAGGAATTTGAAATTTTAATGTACCTGTCTGAATCTAGCAGAAATTGAAATGTGTGCGTGTGTTTCACTGGAATTGATTTGGTGCTTGGTATGGATTGTGTTGTTGTGGAGGGACACCGCCAGACATTTGCCGCTGTAACTGACGTACTAATGCTGCAGTTTGCTGCTGCTGTTGTGTTTGTATTTGTTGTTGTTGCTGTTGCTGCTGTTGTTGTTGTTGTTGCTTCCTTTGAAGTGCAAGAAGTTGATGTTGCCTTAGGAGAGCCTGCCTCTCTTGAGACATTTGTTGGGTCATATACTGTTGACTTGGTCCCACTGGCATGGTTGCACTTCGCTGTAATCCACTTCTCTGTTGTATTTGATGTTGAAGTCTGAAACAAATAACAAATACAAACTGCATAATATCCTAATTTTTTGACAGAAAGTTTGTCTACCCAAAGTTTGACTCATCAACATTATGACATGTCTTTCATTGTCGTAAAGACCACTAGATTCAAGATTTTCACACGAAAATCCCTGTTATAACAGGTCTTTACTCTTCTTTGATGACAATACCTTTAGGCCAAACCATTGTGGTGAAAGGGGTTGGTGAAAAGGAAGTTTGAGAAGGTTGTAAAATTATAGCTAGCACCTGAAGTAAACCCATACCGTTGCACTGTTAATACTATGCAAAGTCAATATTTGTCTACAAGGCTGATGAAACATATGGGAACAATGATTTTTGACATGAGAAATTTAAATTTGCAGTATTAACTTTGTTAAATTCAAGCAAAATTTCAACAAAAGTTTATTAAAGTGTAAATATTAACTAACACAATAAAGCTCAATTCTATCATTGGAAAAAGAAGTAAACCTCCAACAGAAGAATAGCTCACGCCAGCTCCACGGAGATATCATCATCTAGGCTGTTTCAACTTGCTTACTGGATGTGAAACCCTGATATTGTTCTACTTGTCTGGTTTGTATCTGTTGATAAGTCTCTCATGTCTAAAACTAATGTTTATTCTCAAAGACACTGAAGTTAAAAAATGATGATACCATTCAACATTCTGAACCATTTAAAAAGTCTGTTTCCTTATGAAAGCCATGGGAATTCACTGAGACTTGCGGAAAGCAAATCTTTAAACAGAAACACTGTTTAATAACAGTGCAATTTTGCTTGGTCCATACGGTTTTAAAACCAGTCATGAACAATGGACGGAGAAACCCAACTTCACTGAAATTGATTATTTGCCTTTATTTTTTTATTTGCTCTGATCTGATATACTTTTAAGGTCTGATAAATAAATGTGATTATTTTAATTTCATTTCTATATTTTAAATACATGTTATTGTTTTGATGTGGTTATACATTGAACAAAGAGAGTTCAAAGGTAGTTAGTGCTTGTTTGTGGCAACTCATTACTATGGATTTCATAGCCTAAACCTTACCTAGCAGCAGTAGTTAGTGCTTGTTTGTGGCAACTCATTACTATGGATTTCATAGCCTAAACCTTACCTAGCAGCAGTAGTTAGTGCTTGTTTTGTGCAACTCATTACTATGGATTTCATAACCTAAACCTTACCTAGCAGCAGTAGTTAGTGCTTGTTTTGTGGCAACTCATTACTATGGATTTCATAACCTAAACCTTACCTAGCAGCAGTAGTTAGTGCTTGTTTTGTGGCAACTCATTACTATGGATTTCATAACCTAAACCTTACCTAGCAGCAGTAGTTAGTGCTTGTTTGTGGCAACTCATTACTATGGATTTCATAGCCTAAACCTTACCTAGCAGCAGTAGTTAGTGCTTGTTTTTGTGGCAAATCATTACTATGGATTTCATAACCTAAACCTTACCTAGCAGCAGTAGTTAGTGCTTGTTTTGTGGCAACTCATTACTATGGATTTCATAACCTAAACCTTACCTAGCAGCAGTAGTTAGTGGTTGTTTTGTGGCAAATCATTACTATGGATTTCATAACCTAAACCTTACCTAGCAGCAGTAGTTAGTGTTGTTTTGTGGCAACTCATTACTATGGATTTCAAACCTAAACCTTAGGGACCGTCTCAGATTGTCGCAGAAGTTCAAGAAACGAAATTTCTTCGTTTAGATCAAAACCCCCTCCCCCCTCCCCCTACACGAAACTTCAAAAGTGCGAAATGTTCATGTCTGCCTGAGAGTATGATGGTGCATTTTGCTATAGCTACTATAGACGTATTCCCCTTGCCACATTACAATTAAAGTAATCAATCAGATCTGAGTACTAACAGGGCATTTTACCGCATAACAGTTTCATTTTATTTTACTTTCCCTTTTTGAATCTCTTGTGCTGTTCTTTGTCTTTGTGAACACGCAATTTGTACTTGGTAGGGGCAGTAAATAAACGAGAAACTTTGACAAGGGGGCCAGGCATGTTCAATCATATAGAAACGACTATGACAAAGTGCATAACAAGTGAGAATAAAGACATCTAGTGGTTAGAGCAGATGCTTATAAATAGCACATTTTTAAAAAGGTGATACTTTTTGTCTATGTATATAATTTGATGAATGAAATGTTTAGAATACAATGTTCCTATCCGTAAATTGTGTTTGGGGCACAAACGATATGGAAACAGTTACAAATTTGTTGGCACGAGTGTGCAGTTTTTCTTTAATTTAAAATAAACACAGGAAAACTTGTGATCACAAAATAAAAGTGCGAAAGTGAAGTTCACTAATTGAATGGAGGTCAAACCCCCTCCCCCCTAAACGAATAAATTTCGCTTTTTGAACTTCTGCGACAATCTGAGACGGTCCCTTACCTAGCAGCAGTAGTTAGTGCTTGTTTTGTGGCAACTCATTACTATGGATTTCATAACCTAAACCTTACCTAGCAGCAGTAGTTAGTGCTTGTTTTGTGGCAACTCATTACTATGGATTTCATAACCTAAACCTTACCTAGCAGCAGTAGTTAGTGCTTGTTTTGTGGCAACTCATTACTATGGATTTCATAACCTAAACCTTACCTAGCAGCAGTAGTTAGTGGTTGTTTTGTGGCAACTCGTTACTATGGATTTCATAACCTAAACCTTACCTAGCAGCAGTAGTTAGTGCTTGTTTTGTGGCAACTCATTACTATGGATTTCATAACCTAAACCTTACCTAGCAGCAGTAGTTAGTGCTTGTTTTGTGGCAACTCATTACTATGGATTTCATAACCTAAACCTTACCTAGCAGCAGTAGTTAGTGCTTGTTTTGTGGCAACTCATTACTATGGATTTCATAACCTAAACCTTACCTAGCAGCAGTAGTTAGTGCTTGTTTTGTGGCAAATCATTACTATGGATTTCATAACCTAAACCTTACCTAGCAGCAGTAGTTAGTGCTTGTTTTGTGGCAACTCATTACTATGGATTTCATAACCTAAACCTTACCTAGCAGCAGTAGTTAGTGCTTGTTTTGTGGCAACTCATTACTATGGATTTCATAACCTAAACCTTACCTAGCAGCAGTAGTTAGTGCTTGTTTTGTGGCAACTCATTACTATGGATTTCATAACCTAAACCTTACCTAGCAGCAGTAGTTAGTGGTTGTTTTGTGGCAACTCATTACTATGGATTTCATAACCTAAACCTTACCTAGCAGCAGTAGTTAGTGCTTGTTTTGTGGCAACTCATTACTATGGATTTCATAACCTAAACCTTACCTAGCAGCAGTAGTTAGTGCTTGTTTTGTGGCAAATCATTACTATGGATTTCATAACCTAAACCTTACCTAGCAGCAGTAGTTAGTGCTTGTTTTGTGGCAACTCATTACTATGGATTTCATAACCTAAACCTTACCTAGCAGCAGTAGTTAGTGCTTGTTTTGTGGCAACTCATTACTATGGATTTCATAACCTAAACCTTACCTAGCAGCAGTAGTTAGTGCTTGTTTTGTGCAAATCATTACTATGGATTTCATAACCTAAACCTTACCTAGCAGCAGTAGTTAGTGCTTGTTTTGTGGCAACTCATTACTATGGATTTCATAACCTAAACCTTACCTAGCAGCAGTAGTTAGTGCTTGTTTTGTGGCAACTCATTACTATGGATTTCATAACCTAAACCTTACCTAGCAGCAGTAGTTAGTGCTTGTTTTGTGGCAACTCATTACTATGGATTTCATAACCTAAACCTTACCTAGCGGCAGTAGTTAGTGCTTGTTTTGTGGCAACTCATTACTATGGATTTCATAACCTACACCTTACCTAGCGGCAGTAGCTGGCATTTGTCTTTGTTGTGGCTGAGCTTGCTGTTGAATATATTGGCCTTGTGGTCTTCCCATTTGTAATATGCTTGGTGTTGTCTGGTTTGGTGTTCCATAGCTTGATCCATAATTGGGTGATAACATTCCACTGGAGGGGGGAACGGTGTCTGCTGAGATCGGCTGCTGTAATGCTGGGTTGTTGTAATTACCATAGTTTGGTGAAACCTATGACAAAATGTTAGAAATACGTTTCTACAATCAAAAGAGTAAATCTGCTTGTACAGATGGAATTAGATCAACATTTGCTTTACACTTCATGAAAGTGTGTGTAAGACAATTGGGGGGGGGGGTGTGAGAGAAGGGGAAAGAAATTGTGACAACTGCTGAATCAATTTCAATACATCCATAAATATAAGTATTAGATTTACAAAATATCCTTGTCATAAAGAATTGAATCTCAAAACTTGACATGGAATGGCATGGCATACCGAGTACAAAGGGTACAAATCTCACCAGAATGAAAATAACATTTTGCTGATGAGACACCTACCGGTACATCAAGTCTTTGATGTAGAATGCACTTTGGGGACAGATATTCAGACTGTTGGTATGATATTAGACAAAATTCAAAATATTACGTAGACTTACACTAGATTGCTGAGGTTGAGGTAGATGGGTCAATGGTTGGTCTTGTGTTGGTTTATACTGAGAAATAAAAGCTGCAGTACTATCACCTCTGTTTGGTAACTGCTGTCGTAACTGCTGCTGTTGTTGTTGTTGTTGTTGTTGTAACATTGCTCTCTGTTGTCTTTGTTTCTCCATTAAGTGAAACTATCAAATTAACAATAGTAATAAGTACTTTGTAATGTAATCATGGATTCATGTCACCTGAAAGACATTTCAATGAAAGTATTCACAACATTTAATATCAAAGAATTCCTTCACTGGCAAATGACTGGCTTTACTACTAGTAGTCATTGCAGGATACAGACTGACATCACCATACAGCCATTTTACATATCACTCTTGCACAGGAAGATTTGGAGAAACACTGTGACTTGACCTGACAATAATACTGCAGGTCATTAATATAGTAGATTAGTTCAATGACGTGGTAAATTTCATTAGTTCAATGATGTGAAATAGCTCATTAATTCAATGATGTGATAGATTTCATAAAAGTTCAATGACATGGTTGATTTCATCGGCTGGCTGCCTACTGCGGTAGATTTCATTAGTTCAATGACGTGATAGAGTTCATTATATCAATAATGTGGTAGATTTCATAATAGTTCAATGACATGGTTGATTTCATTGACTGGCTGCCTACTATGGTAGATTTCATTATTTCAATGACGTGATAAAGTTCATTATATCAATAATGTGATAGATTTCATAATGGTTCAATGACATGGTAAATTTAATTGTTCTAAAACATGGTAGATTTCATTAATTCAATAATGTGGTAGATTTTCATCAGTTCAATTATGCTGTAAATTTCATTCATTCAATGTCGATGTCACTGATTCAATGAGGTAGATTTCATTAGTTAAATGATGTACTAGATTTCATAAGTACAATTATGATGCAAATTTCATTAATTAATGATGGAGATTTCACTGATTCAGTGAAGTAGATTTCATTAGTAAAATGATGTACTACCTTGGGTAGATTTCATGAGTACAATTATGCTGCAAATTTCATTAATCAATGATGTAGATTTCACTGATCAATGAGGTAGATTTCATTAGTTAAATGATTTACTAGATTTCATGAGTACAATTATGCTGCAAATTTCATTAATCAGTGATGTAGATTTCAATGATCAATGAGGTAGATTTCATTAGTTCAATGAGGTGGCAGGTATCATTAGTTCAATTATGTCAAAAGTACAACATTAAAAGTTATAGAGAAATGATGTCTCTGATTTTCTAATAAACCACTTTAATGCAGCATCATTTTTGCAAGGGACCTAGTAAGAGAAAGGAACCAATAATAATTTTTTGCTCCAACATCTACATTACTCATACAAACTGAAAACTTTGACAATCTCTCCTCCCTTCCATGTAGTCCCAACCTTAAAATCCATCTATTACCTATGAAAACATATTTTTTTATTTTTTTACTATAAACTCTTATTGGAGTCATGTGTCAAATGCTGGTGTCATTTTATTCATTTCTGTTGATAAATAAATGTAATCTTGCTAAAAATTCACGGCTTGAGAAAATCAAAGTGAGACTTGTGTGGACACCGTGGGTCACCATATGTATTAGGGAGATGGTGCAGTGGCAAAGACTGTGAAATTTTCAGAAGAGTTACTTTCAGAATGTGCTTTGGAATACAATTCAGAATAACATTCAGACACTCACTATGTGAGATAATATTCTGTATATTCCAGAAGAGTCCTTTCAGAATGTGCTTTGGAATACAATTCAGAATAATATTCAGACACTCACTATGTGAGATAATATTCTGTATAGAAGTAACAAGTCATTGACATTGACATAGTCCCCACTTGTAATAGGAGTATTAGTCTTGATGGGGCAGGGAAATGAGGTCATTAAGAAGTATCACTGGAGTGTATATGTTCAGATCTATGAAGTTATGCATATATATGCATATTCAAGGTCAAAGGTCATCAAGGTCACCTGACATTTTGAAAAAAAAACCATCGTATTGCTAATTAATCCATATATGCCAAAATTCAGACCTCTAGCTCTATTGGCTTGCCCACAATTATATATGGGCATAATTAACGAGGTAAAGCATGTGTTGTCATAAGGTCTCCCATCCTACTAAATATAAAGGACATAGCACTTGTGGTTACTTATTTATTGACATAATCGTGTATTTTACATAAAAGGTTATCGAGGTCACATGACATTTTGTCAAAAAATTTCTATCCTATAGTCTGTCCCTATATACTAAAAATCATACATTTACCTCTATTGGCTTGCTCAAAATTAGATATGCACATAATTAATGAGGTACAATATGTGGCGTCATAAGGTGTCCCATCATACCAAATATGAAGGGTGTAGCACTTGTGGTTCCTGAGTTATGGACAAATATGTATATTTGAGGTCAAAGGTCATTGAGGTCACGTGACATTTTTTCAAAAAAATTGTATTGCTAAGTTATCCCTACATACCAAAAATCAGACCTCTTGCTCTATTAGCTCGCTCAAAATTAGATATGTGCATAATTAATGAGGAACAATATGTGGCGTCATAAGGTGTCCCATCATACCAAATATGAAGGGTGTAGCACTTGTGGTTACTGAGTTTTGGACAAATATGTATATTTGAGGTCAAAGGTCACCGAGGTCACGTGACATTTTGTCATAATAATTGTATTGCTAAGTTATCCCTATATACCAAAAATCAGACCTCTAGCTCTATTGGCTGGCTCAAAATTAGATATGTGCATAATTAATGAGGTACAATATGTGGCGTCATAAGGTGTCCCATCATACCAAATATGAAGGGTGTAGCACTTGTGGTTACTGAGTTATGGACAAATATGTATATTTGAGGTCAAAGGTCACCAAGGTCACATGACATTTTGTCAAAAAAATTGTATTGCTAAGTTATCCCTATATACCAAAAATCAGACCTCTAGCTCTATTGGCTCGCTCAAAATTAGATATGTGCATAATTAATGAGGTACAATATGTGGCGTCATAAGGTGTCCCATAATACCAAATATGAAGGGTGTAGCACTTGTGGTTACTGAGTTATGGACAAATATGTATATTTGAGGTCAAAGGTCACCCAGGTCACATGACATTTTGTCAAAAAAATTGTATTGCTAAGTTATCCCTATATACCAAAAATCAGACCTCTAGCTCTATTGGCTCGCTCAAAATTAGATATGTGCATAATTAATGAGGTACAATATGTGGCGTCATAAGGTGTCCCATCATACCAAATATGAAGGGTGTAGCACTTGTGGTTACTGAGTTTTGGACAAATATGTATATTTAAGGTCAAAGGTCACCAAGGTCACGTGACATTTTGTCAAAATAATTGTATTGCTAAGTTATCCCTATATACCAAAAATCAGACCTCTAGCTCTATTGGCTCGCTCAAAATTAGATATGCACATAATTAATGAGGAACAATATGTGGCGTCATAAGGTGTCCCATCATACCAAATATGAAGGGTGTAGCATTAGTGATTACTGAGTTATGGACAAATATGTATATTTGAGGTCAAAGGTCACCAAGGTCACATGACATTTTGTCAAAAAATTGTATTGCTAAGTTATCCCTATATACCAAAAATCAGACCTCTAGCTCTATTGGCTTGCTCAAAATTAGATATGCACATAATTAATGAGGTACAATATGTGGCATCATAGGGTGTCCCATCATACCATATATGAAAGGTTTAGCACTTGTGGTTACCGAGTTATGGACAAATATGTATATTTGAGGTCAAAGGTCACGTGACATTTTGTGAAAGCGTCTGAGATATCTGCGTGAACGGATGGACTCACATGGATGGACTGACGGACTGACATGACCCAATCTATGAGCCCCCTGGACTTTATCTGTGGGGACTAAAAACTGTCACTGCATCCTTTTTGCAATATGAATACGATGAGAAACTAAATTTTATTTTTCTTGGCCTTATACATGGGAGTCTATGGACTGCCTTATACATGGGAGTCTATGGACTGTCTTATACATGGGAGTCTATGGACTGCCTTATACATGGGAGTCTATGGACTGCCTTATACATGGGAGTCTATGGACTGCCTTATACATGGGAGTCTATGGATTGCCTTATACATGGGAGTCTATGGACTTCCTTATACATGGGAGTCTATGGACTGCCTTATACATGGGAGTCTATGGACTGCCTTAAACATGGGAGTCTATGGATTGCCTTATACATGGGAGTCTATGGATTGCCTTATACATGGGAGTCTATGGATTGCCTTATACATGGGAGTCTATGGATTGCCTTATACAGGGGAATCTATGGAGGCGAAAACTAAAAAGTCCTCTAACACGGCCAAATTTGATCGCATTGTGAAACAAATCAACGTGCATCTGTATGAGGTAGAGTACTATCCTTTTACCAAGTTTGAACGAAATCGCTCCAGGCGTCTCTGAGATATCTGCGTGAACGAAAAAAGTCATAAAATATGCAAATGAGCAATTAATTAATAAGCCACACCCACCAAAATCTAATCAGATCTAAGTCTCATCATGATAATACCAAATACCAAATTGCATGACATTGGACCTAAGGGTTCTTAAGTTATGAGTGGAACAAAATCTGTCTACGGACGGACGGACAGACGGACGGACAGACGGACGGACGGACGGACGGACAGACGGACACACACACAGACATTGTGGCGACATAGGACACCTTTGGTGCTTCGCAACACGGTGTCCAAAAATCTCTGTTTGAACCACGCCCTCATCTGTGACGTCACGTGAGGCCATTGTGCAGATCGATCTATGCCTCCTGTACATACAGAATCAATGGCGTCAAATTTAAACTCGGTGAGCGTGAATGAAGAGATAGTTTTTGGACTCGGAGTGTATGATTCAGATGATAGTGATGGGGAGTCTTGGGCTCTACGGTACATGACTATTGTTCAGGAAATTCAGGGCCACGGCCGTATAGGTTTGAGCCAGCGAGGTGCGAGGTATCTCCACAACCTGCGGATCAATCAGCTATAGATAGACCAAGCGACGGAATACCTTCAGATCCAGGTTCACCCGAGCCTTCATGAGTGGGAAATACAGATTAGTAAGTAATAAGTATCATTTAGGGCTTCGATTTTATGATAAATATGCCCAAACGAAACATTCTGAAAGCGGTTGTGTGAAACTCGAATTCATAACTCGGTCTGTCATCAGATGCCGATAAGAGTCTGAGTAACGAGCCCGGGTAACGAGAGAGAGCACCCGGTATACGCGGCACCGCGCCATGTTGAACTCGGCATCGCACTAAAATGTCTTGTGTATGCCCTTTGTTTTTCTGACATTTATATAATAAACATGAAATGAAACCACAAATTACGGAGAATGATAATTATCAACGATTATTTATTTCCCTTGTTGTTGTCCACTGTGTCATGGACGTAAAATAAACCTACACTGCACTGTGCATACACACGTTATTTGTGTCAGAAGTCATCATCACCTTCCCTGCAACTGTAGTGGCCCTGTAACCGTTTTGTCCGTTGTACCTGAATATAATCATCGTCACCGGAGTTTTGATCTGCTTCCCCAAAGTTATCTGGCGGTACTGGCACAGCAAAAGACCTTCTCGCGTTCAAGAAATAACCACTGATATTCGCGCTGCGTTAGTTCCGTGGACCTTGTGTCTTCATTCCTTGTTGATGATGTTGCTGATAATTTGAAAAAACCAACAAAACGATCTGTGAAAGTTTTTTTCTCTTTACCATATTTGTTTGTATCGCAGGATTACTAATTTCGTAATGGAGTCAGGTTGATTCGTGTATCTCCACCGATCTTCACAGCATAGTGGAGCCTAGCCGGACCGGGTACGCGGGCTCTCCGAGTCATTGATACCTACCAGACACTGTACCGTACCGTCGTACGCATTTCGTGACATCGACACTGCACACTGCACTGATGGCCTCACATGACGTCATGTCACGTGACCATTTCGCGGCCAATATGAATTCAGATTTTTTCTGAGGACCTGTATTTCGAGTGTTTTATGTATGAAATATAATATTATAGAAATGGATTCCCAAAATAATTTTTAATGATTTGGGTATTATGGCTTTTTTACTAAACAACAGTATTAAGTTCAAATTAAACAAAATCAGGTAATAGATGGACTTTAAAAATCTAATACTTTCCTCCTGAAAACACTTAATTTCACAGTATGAACTCATTCACACTATATTCTCAAGGTTTCTCTCCTAAAGAGGATTAATAAATTGTGTAACTGGTTTTCAACTGATTCTGACATAATACAGACTTTACTGTCCTTCACTACCGTGGAAATAAATTTTGATTGCTGTATGACTGTTGAGCTTCTATCATTTCCTCTGAGTGTGTTCCGTGCCATCACACATCAAAAGGATTATTTCCACCACAGACGGGAATCAAGGGTACAACACAATCTATATGTATGATTTCATCATAAAACACTACGTATCTGCACTAAAATTGAAATATACCACTAATTTTTTATTCAAATCTGACCTTTCCTTGGTTGAACACATTTTTTGTAGAAAATTCATCTGTGAAATGCAACAACTTTTACACAGATAATAAATCATTCAAGATCAATATCAAATTACTGTACGCGAATGATTTTGATTATTAAAGAGCATTGTGTAAAGACACTCTTTCTGGCATACTTATCAAGAATAATACCACAGAAATAAGATTTATTCCTGTAAAAACTTGTAAATTTTGCTGATACACAGATAGTATCACTGCATCCAACACATGGGACACAATAACATGTTATCAATGCACCAAACTACATCGTTCTGCTGTTTAATCTTTAGAGAACTGACATCAAGGTTGATGTTATGTAATGAGATACAAAACATCACTAAAAAGTATTTCCCTTTCGTAAAGTATTTCATCTAAATAGTTATGAGAAACAACACCATGGTAATCACCTTATTTTTGATAAATGGTGAAGAAACTACACAAGAGAAAATAATATTTAAAGTTATGCCTACTATCATCTAGATGGTCTGGTGTGTTAATTCATGGCAATGAATGTATGACAAAACGCAGTTCTTAATGCCAGAGTTTTATGTTCTTATCACAAACTCTGCAGCAATAGCAATGTGACTCTATATACATGTACATCAATTACACTGTACAGTCACACATCTTCCTCTTGATGGGAAAATATTTCATCCAAGGCACACATACACATTCTCTTCTTAAAGGGGAAACATTTAATCCCTGGGATTCAGCTCCTCCCTACATTTATACACTACAGTCTTTGTTTTGTATTTAGTCATATACTAGAAGGATATTCACAGTAATAAATGCCAACCCTAGCTGATTTCAATTCAATATGACTCTAGAAAAGTGAAGTCTGATTGATCCCTTTGAGTTCCAGCTTGCTACTGAGTAATGACAATGTATTCTTTCATAGCTGTACCTGTGCTGCTCTGAAATCATACACAAAATTTCTTTTCAATGATGGTGAAGCTGTTGATACACCGTGACTTTACTTCAATTCAATGATGGTGAAAACGTTGATACACCCCAACTTTATTTCACCATGGTGAAATATTGTCTGACATCACTGCTGTATGACATCATTGTATCCTACTCTGTTTGAAATACACCGACAACTCACAACAACAATTTCTACAGGAAATCCACCAATACGTGTCAAAACATGTTACTAATGATAATCATGCATTACACACACATTATGGCCAACTGAGCCATCTAATCTAGGGTCAGACACAGGGCATCTACAGTCAGACACAATGGGCTATCTAGGGTCAGATACACTGGGCTATCTAGGGGCAATCTAACAAATTTGGGCTATTTTGGGTGAGACACATTTGGCCATCTAGGGACAATCTGGGCTCAGACAAATTTAGGCCATCTAGGGTCAGACACATTGGGCAATCGAGGGTTAGACACATTGGGTTATCTAGGGTCAGGCACGTTTGGCAATCTGGGGTCAGACACATTGGGCTATCTAGGGTAAGACACATTGGGCTATCTAGGGTCAGACATATTGGACATCTAGGGTCAGACACATTTGGTTATCGAGGGTCAGTAACATTGGACTATCTAGGGTCAGACACATTGGACATCTAGGGTCAGACACATTGGACATCTAGGGTCAGACACGTTGGCTATCTAGGGTCAGACACATTGGGCTATCTAGGGTCAGGCACATTGGACATCTAGGGTCAGACACATTGGGCTATCTAGGGTCAGGCACATTGGGCTATCTAGGGTCAGACACATTGGGCTATCTAGGGTCAGGCACATTGGACATCTAGGGTCAGACACATTGGGCTATCTAGGGTCAGGCACATTGGGCTATCTAGGGTCAGGCACATTGGACATCTAGGGTCAGACACATTGGGCTATCTAGGGTCAGACACATTGGGCTATCTAGGGTCAGACACATTGGGTTATCTAAGGTCAGACACGTTGGCTATCTAGGGTCAGGCACATTGGGTTATCTAGGGTCAGACACGTTGGCTATCTAGGGTCAGGCACATTGGGCTATTTAGGGTCAGACACATTGGGCTATCTAGGGTCAGGCACATTGGGCTATTTAGGGTCAGACACATTGGGTTATCTAGGGTCAGTAACATTGGACTATCTAGGGTCAGACACGTTGGGCTACCTAGGGTCAGACATATTGGACCATCTAGGGTCAGACACAAATAGTTATAATCTAATTACCTTTAAAATTGGATTTCCAAAAGAAAATGCCTGATCTTGTTGCTAAGAAGATGTGTTAATATTTATCAATTAGTGCATTATAGTACTTCAAAGACAAAAGGCAGTAGAAAGAATGATAGCATCTAGGACAGGCAGCTAGTGTACAAGCATTGAATTTACTGAGTGCATGGAATGCTATTACATTGATTTAATTTGATCAAACAACAACAGATGCTCAGGAAATGTCGAATTGACACACTCCATCAAACTTTGCCTACAAAGCCAACAATACAATTGATTGACAGTGATTTTATCAAATCATATCATTGATTTTGCAATCTTGATGCCATTAGGTCAATGGAAACAGGACACACTAAGTCTGAAGGCTTTAAAGTTGAAGACACATGTTCAATTATTGCCATTGCTTTGTGTTCAACATCTTCATGATTTATCAATGATACAATTGTAGAATTTGCTAATACCATCTAGTCAGGTGAACTAAGGAAAAATTATTGAATAATGGTGTTTTTATAGTAACAAATAACTGCTTTTTGGGTGAGCTATGATAGTTTACAGATATACTTGGCAAAATCAATTTGATTTGGTCTTTGTATTATTTGGATCATTCCTTGAAAACTAAGCAGACACAGTTACCTGGAAAGGTTTTCCTTTGAACTACAAAACCATGTACACATACACACAGGCTTACAAAAACCCTGACACATACACACAGATTTACAAAAACTCTAACATAGAAAGCACATTTCCACATAATTTAAGGGCTTTTCTAATTTGTTGCACTCTCAAAACACAGATTGTCATCCAAAATTAAAAATAAATAACACTTCTAAACATGAACAGCATCTTTTTGTTTAAAAAAGAGATGTGAAAAAACATGCATTATTGGATATACTTGATTGACAGTTACTAGACAAGACATTGCTCAATCCACACTACAATACAAATTCAACTGGGGTATCTACAAAAACATCTCCAAGGAGTTTTCACCTAACATTAATCTGAACTGAACAGTAATATAGCTGACAGAAACAAGACAGATCAACATAAACTTCAAGGACCAACATGGGTTCCTATGTACATGTAGAGTTCATCTACTAAGATGACAAATTACATCACATTTTCACTGTCATAAAGACGGACAGAAATATAAGCATACTGCACAAAGCACAGTCTGGATGGCTGATAGAAAGTTGAGCTACAGTGAGTCACAAGGAATACTGGATATTATATTTATCAAGTAATGACTGAAGAGATGCATTATACACAAGAAAGAAAGTAATATGTACATGGTTCTATTTCACAGTTTATGATGTTAATGGGTTATGGTTAATGTACCATAGGTATGAAAGATTGAATTCCTTATAAAAATGGACGGTGGGTTACAGAAATAATTGGTGCATCATTAAAATCTATCCAAATAATTGGGATTACAAATGTACAACTGGGTATCAAAGGAATAAATAGTTGCTGGTATCTACCAGTTCAGATTCCAAGGTAAACTATCTGAGTATAATATAAATCTCATAATTTGACATGTAACGAATTGTTAAGCATATGATCATGATCATTCATTGGAGAAATATATATATATATATATATATATATATATATATATATATATATATATATATATATATATATATATATATATATATATATATATATATATATTATATATATATATATATATATATATATACAGGGCTCGAAATTAGCGGTAGTCCCGCGTCCACAGACTACCAACTTTTCCCTGGGGCTACCAAAACGAATGAAATGGTAGCCCACACGGACTACCAAAGCCTGGGACATGAAATTACTCAGTGGGCGACATGATGTTGATCGCTGTGAGATGACCGACGCTCATACAGTCAACCCAGCTGGACACAGAAAGGACATGTCGACTTTGTTGCATATAAGCTCTGCGTATGTGTGAATAGGTCGTCAAACTTTGAGGCGTCACCGTTGTCCACTGCACATGCTATACCGTTCTCCTAAGGCTATGATCTGCAGGTATTGATGTCAAATGACTAGAAAATTCACTTTCGGGATAGAATCATGCAAAATAAATCGTTCATTGTCTAGATATAAATAAAATATCCTTTAAAAAACCTCTTCATAAATGCATGGGCTACCAGACCTTGTCACTGGACTACCAACTTCAGAAAATGGTAGCCCAATGGAGCTACCGGGGAAAAAAGTTAATTTCGAGCCCTGATATATATATATATATTATATATATATATATATATATATATATATATATATATATATATATATATATATATATATATATATATATATATATATATATATATATATATATATATATATGACAAATGTTAGGAAGAAGCATAAAGTCAGTACAAAAATGAATTTTTGTGCAAAGATAAGAATTGAAGCTAGAAGACTTACAGGTATTGTTGATTGTTGGTTGGTTTGATTTGCTGGTTGTCTTGACCTAAGATATGAACTTAACGCCCGCTTGGTTGGTACAGATCGATCTAAACGACCTGCTGAAAGAGTAAAAAAATTTCTGACGAATTCAATATCTATGGAATACTTAGATTTGGAATAAAAAATATAAATATTTAGCGATAGGTTTTGCTTTTGGATATATAACAGATAGCAATATCTGCTGAATGCTTCACCTTACATGTTAATTCATATGCATATATATATCCAATCATAGATACATAACTGTCATGTTCAACTGATTTGTGACCAGGTAAACAAACATCTTGGAAATAATAGATGATAAGTAAAATAAAGTTCAAAGTTAAGACTCTTGAGTATCAAAATAATGGAATAAAATACTGCAATTATAGGGTGTCGCTCACATTTGATCACAATTGGTACATACCAGTATGGGTACCAAAGATCAACAATAAATGTTGTTTCTATCTGTCCAGTGCAGGAAAATTATACGATGATGTTATGACAATGATTTCTGCACAGTACAACCAGAAAAATAACAAGAAATATTTAAACCAGAAAAACAAGAATGACAAAAGTAAATAAGGTCTGAAACTTTAGGTACTGGAGGTCAACTTTAGCAACATGCATAGGAGAAACAGCTAGTCCCTCTTAGTTTGAGCAGGTCTGTTAATATGTAACAGTTCATAAACAATGACAGGAAATGACTCAAGGTCAGTGGAGTAGTCTGTTTCAGTCACTGGCAAGCCACCACTCCTGCACATTTGCAGGATTTCCCTTTTCTTACCTCATTTGCACAATTTTGACACTGATGTGTTCATTTGAACAACGACACATCTCAACCCCTGCATCTACCGGTACACCAAATACTGAGATGGTAGCTTTGGCGGTATGGGAGCTTTTGCGTGTGACGGACATACATCCGCACATACATACCCACATACAGACATACAGACGCCACCGACTCACCATATAAGCTTTTTTGGTATAAATTATATACATACCAAATATGAGCTAAATATCTACTTTCTTTGCAGGGTAAACTATGTGCAATGCATTGTACACTCTGTAAAAATAAACAAGTCATCGTTGATGACACAGTCCCCACTTGTTAATGGGTACTTTGATTACATGTCCTCAGAGAGGATAGAGTCCTCTTCATTAATTAGGTCTGTGATAAAAATACTTTGATACAGATAGCGCTCAATGGCCAAGAATGACCTACATACAAAAAAGACCTACATATGTATGACATAGGTTAATGTCCTTGTACCAACTTTGAATAAAATCGTTTGAGATATGCCTGAGTATTATGGCTCTGTACATGAAAAAATCGTAACAAAATGGCCGCACGGCAGCCATATTGGATCGTATCACATAACAAATTGACATGCATATGTATGACAGTAGTCAATCTCCTTGTACCAACTTTGAATAAATTCGCTTGATACATGTCTGAGTATTACGGCTCTGTACATGAAAACATCGTGATAAAATGGCTGCCTAGCGGCCATATTGGATCGTATCACAAACCAAATAGACGTACATATGTATGACATAGGTCAATGTCCTTGTACCAACTTGGAATAAAATCGGTTGAGATATGCCTGAGTTTTGGCTCTATACATGAAAAAATTGTAATAAAATGGCCGCCAGGCGGCCATATTGGATCGTATCACAAAACAAATCGACGTGCATATCTATGACATTGGTCAATGTCCTTGTACCAACTTTGAATAAAATTGGTTGAAACATGTCTGAGTTATGGCTCTGTACATGAAAAAATCGTAATAAAATGGCCGCCTGGCTGCCATATTGGATCGTATCACAAAACAAATTGACGTGCATATCTATGACATTGGTCAATGTCCTTGTACCAACTTTGAATAAAATCGGTTGAAACATGTCTGAGTTATGGCTCTGTACATGAAAAAATCGTAATAAAATGGCCGCCTGGCGGCCATATTGGATCGTATCACAAAACAAATTGACATGCATATCTATGACATTGGTCAATGTCCTTGTACCAACTTTGAATAAAATCGGTTGAAACATGTCAGAGTTATGGCTCTGTACATGAAAAAATCATAATAAAATGGCCGCCAGGCGGCCATATTGGATCGTATCACAAAACAAATAGACTTGCATATCTATGACATTGGTCAATGTCCTTGTACCAACTTTGAATAAAATTGGTTGAAACATGTTCTGAGTTATGGCTCTGTACATGAAAAAATTGTAATAAAATGGCCGCCAGGCGGCCATATTGGATCGTATCACAAAACAAATACACTTGCATATCTATGACATTGGTCAATGTCCTTGTACCAACTTTGAATAAAATCGGTTGAAAAATGTCCGAGTTTGGCTCTGTACATGAAAAAAATTGTAATAAAATGGCCGCCTGGCGGCCATATTGGATCGTATCACAAAACAAATCGACATGCATATCTATGACACTGGTCAATGTCCTTGTACCAACTTTGAATAAAATCGGTTGAAACATGTCTGAGTTATGGCTCTGTACATGAAAATATCGTAATAAAATGGCCGCCTGGCGGCCATATTGGATCATATCACAAAACAAATCGACGTGCATCTGTATGACATATGAAGTAATCCTTGTACCAAGTTTGAATGAAATCGCTCCTTGCATCTCTGAGATATCTGCGTGAACGGACGGACGCACGCACGGACGGACGGACGGACGGACGCACGCACGCACGGACATGACCAAACCTATAAGTCCCCCCGGACGGTGTCCGTGGGGACTAACAACCAGGGACAAAGTATACTTCTGTCTTAACAGGAACTTCCCCTATAAAAGCCAGATTATCGTAAATCTATGAAAATGTAAAAAAGCTACGCTCCCAAGCGGACGTGTCATGTGTTGAAAATAAACTGAAATAAAATAAAATAAACTGAAAAAATGTTTGGTCGGGGAACGTATATGCTTCAAAATGTGTTCCCTGTACGACAATTTGACCCCTCTTTGCATATGTCACAAAAGTGCCCATCATGACTATTCAAATTCTCATACGGTCAAACCGATGCTGTGAGAATTCAGAAACTCCCGCCCAGTGTTGATGATGAAGGTGGATATCTGTGATAGCTCATTTCAGGATGGCCTGACCAAAAATGGCAAAATAAGCTACAAAAATACAAAATTGAAGATTTCATCACAATTTCAATATATTACATTAAGATACACCCTAGGAACCTGTATACCAAATATCAAAACTATCAGATGATTAACATTTGAGAAAAAAAGATTTTGACAAAATGGCAAAAATTAACCCCAAAATACAAAAATTGAAGACTTTATCAAATTTCAATATATCACACTAGGACAACCCCTAGGAACCTGTATACCAGATATCAAAGGTATCAGACGAGTAGTTTTTAAAAAACAAATTTTTTTACCAAAAATGGCAAAAATGTAGATTTCTTCATAATTTCAATATATAATATTTCGTTCATCTGTAGGAACCTGTATACCAAATATGAAAGCCATCAGATGAGCACTTTTTGAGAAATAATAGTTTTGACAATAAATGACAAAAATTGCCCTAAAAATACAAAACTGCAGATTTCATCATAATTTGAATATATCATATTTTGATCATCCATATGAACCTGTATACTAAATATCAAAGCTGTCAGACGAGCAGTTTTGATGAAATAAATTTTTGACCAAGAAGGACGAAAAAATTCCTTAAAAATACTGATTTGCATATTTCATCACAATTTGAACAAATCTAAGTTGGGTTTTCCCTAGGGACCTGTATACTAAATATCAAAGCTATCTGAACAGAGGTTATGAAGAAGAAGTTTTTTTACCAAAAACGCCTTTTTTGTGCTTATTTGCTTATTTTCAAAAATATCAAAAAATAAAAAAAGACAGTTCTTACAATCATATTTTGCATCTACACAACAAATATCAAACCTGTAAGTACTTCGGTTCTCAAGATATTTGAGTGGACGGACATCATCACAAACGGATATACATACATGCATACATACATACATACAGACTGACGCCGGATGCCGAATGGAATGGATACCCATCCCAATAGCTTCTATAGACTATAGTCTATAGTAGCTAAAAATCACCAAAATTAGTACACAAATCGCAAAAGTATTGTAGGTGAGGGTGTATTTCCGTTCAACACTTAATATCACCATTCAATAATTATTCTAAAATAAATTATGAATCAAACTTTACATTCAAAATTGGTATGGTAACATCAAAATATGGAGGTGCATTAATATGTGAAACTATGAGATTATCACAAAAATACCACAAAGTATGTGCGCGGGCATCAGTGCAGTGTGAGGCCTGATGCAAAGCAGAGGGAAATCGACAATGCTAATGTCCCAGTGCATACTTTGTGCTATTTTTGTTGCAGCCTTGTACTTGCACACAGTTTAATTGTTAAGGGCTGTTAAATCACCCCAGTAGTGGCAATTGTCATGCAACATGACAGGAATTTAGTTTCTGGTCTGCAATGTTAGTATGGAGTGTGATCTCAGATGTGCTTCTGATAGTTTATGCAACTACATGTACATGTTCAGGGCACATGACAAATCCTGTCAAGCTTGTGATGTGTCTCTTGAAACTGAAAAAGAAAATGCACATAGGCCCAAACAAGGGCACTGTGCTTTAGGCTCCTGGAAATCATCAACGACATGGAACAGATATTCCCTTCAGCTTGTTCAGTACATGCATAGTTCTATTTTTCTCAATGGTAGATGCAGCTCTAATATAATTCTAAAATAGTCAATGTATATCTCATAACATCCCATCAACATGAGCAGCCAATCTGTGTAATCTCTTTGAAGTTAAACATTGTGTTGGCATTGATAGTTAACATTACCTGTAGCCATATGTTGTTGTGTGTAATATGATGGTTGTTGAGGTGGCATTCCCATAAAGTTTGGTTGCTGGGGAAGACCATAACCTTGATCTTGATAGAGTACAGGCCTTGGGTATGGATAAGGCTGAAATAATCAAAGAAAGCTGAGAGTTAATCGCAGCTTAGCAACACCAAACAAATCACACAGACAAATGTCAAGCAAAGTACACAGCCATCTCTATACTAAGCAAATTATACCATAATCATCCAAGTATAAAGCCCTGCTCGTGTGGAAGCCTCTCCACCTGATTTCAGAGGATTTTTGAAAATGCTGTACATCCGTGTATAAGCCCCTACCCTAGTTTAACTCAAAAACAGACAGGTATAATGGGTCGTTACAATTTGTAAAATTACTTTTCAGATCACTGAAACTATTAAAAGATGTTCAAACAGTGGCATATTGAAGTCCCTGTGATAACATCATAAGGAAAATGGTACGTTTTCATAATACTTCCATGATTCTTTGACCCTCCATCTGCCGTTACCTGAATAGAATATTCCCACTCTAAAATCACATCATTCTGAAATTGTTTATTTTCATTCAAGTCCACCATGTTGGTTGTCATGCTCTAAAAATGCAATTTTATTTGTTTGAAGCAATTATTCTTTCATCTATGAAGAGTTTTTACTCTTGACTGTTACAATTTTCAATGCTATATTGTTGTTTTCACAAGGTGCTGACGGTTTATTATTGAAAGTTGAATTGCTTTTTACTTGCAGCCAATGCATGCTGTTGATTGGCAGCATGCACAAAGTCTTTGTTCCAAGTTTCCTTTTTAGTTCAAGATATGATTCAAGCAGAAATTTCAACAAAATTTTACTTCTGTATCCAGAGATCGGGTAATCAGTTTGATTTGAAACAGCAATGTAAAATACTGTGTCAATTAAGTTCGGATATTGTCACTGAGTTTTGCTGTCTTTTGGCTACGGTTGTCTGTCAGTATCAGTGTGATAGTGGAATGCAAGTTCATGAGATTGTCAGAATATAAATCTTGTCAGTATTCTTTTTTGTCCTTTACAATTTCTTTGGATATTAGTTGATGTTTGAAAGTGATTGAAAGTTCAAGTGAAGACAAAAAGGTGTACATAAATTAGCATAAATTAAGCATTAATGGCAGATAACATAGGTTGCTCGAGTATTGGCCCCTCCCCGAATTTAAACGCAGTTTTGTGTTGCTAAACTAGGGGCTTACACTTGGATGAGTACCGTACATCCAGAGTTCAGTTGTTAGTTACAACAATATATCAAAATATGAGACCCAATATTGGTGTTGCATGCATCAAAATTGGTGTTGCAAACACAAACCTTTAAAAACCAATATTGGTGTTTGATTGTGATAGTTTGTCGGAAACTGTGGATGAAAATTATCAAAGACAGCAACATAGGCATTGATTCATGTATGTATGCATACCTCTGCCTTGGGATATGTAGACGCTGGTTGTGGCTTCTTTCGTTGTCGTTGACGTTTCTTTTTTGGTTCTGCGACTGGCTTGTTATCTGTTTGCTCATTGGCCGTTTCATTACTTGTCTTGTCAGTTTCTTGACTGGTGACTTGTGGTGGTTCTTCTTCATCTGGTGGTAATGGAGGGGGTTCTAAGAAATAACTTGTTGGTTTCCTTTTAACGTGAGTATGATACAGTAAAAGTCGATGCTGTTCTTCGTACTTCAGTGGTTTTCGTTCCAGTCTAACAGCACCAAACCATGCCCAAGAAAGTGGAGCAGGATTTTTGTGTCCTTCAAGCATGTCCCAAGGAATCACCTTTTGTTTTGATGACACTTGTAAACCCTAACGAGAAAAGATTGTATACATATTAACTTGTCTACTTTGGCACAATGATTTCATTACGTATCTTTCCTGCTTTCACTAGTCACTAAACTGGTTAGCTGTCAAACATAGCACAATCAAACTTTAAATGTAAGTGTTCCCCATGCAATGACAAAATCAAGTTCATTCATTGAGCACACACCATTAAATCACAATAGAATGCTGTATTATCACATAACATTGGCATTTTTGACAAAGTTAGGCTGATAAAAATAATTGTTGCAAAAAAAATCTTTGCATGTGCAATTAACTATCTTCTAATATTCACCATGGTTTCCATATGTACAGTGAGTGTTGATATTATAAATGGAGGAAATCTGCCACACTTTCCGCCTGGCAGGATGGATCCAAACTTTGAGCAGTTGCCTGACCTTAACAGTCTTGTCTGGAAAATGTCATCAAACTTTGCAAAAAAAATAACACTGTAACAGCGGCAAGCATAGGATGCTCAACTTTGCAACCAAACAGCAGTAACGTACTATCAGTGGATGTTGTAAACTTACTTGTTTTTTATCAATAGAATCAAAACCAGCAATTTTATTGCCCTTTGTGTCGATCAAACTACCCATTGGTTCACAAGTTATCACTTCACAGCTTTGTTTTGGCAATGGTAACAATTGTCGAACTTTGTCAATCACATCAGAATGTTTATCTCCTAGTTCTTTCTGTAAATGAAAATATTTGAAAGTACATGTAATTGTACAATTATGTAATAAGATGCTGTCCAAATATAAACACCAACAATTTGATCAGTTCTGCAGACTAGATCCGCCGATCCATGATATCACAACAAGCATGAAAAACATTTCAACAGTAATTGAGGCAAATTATCAGTAGGTCGTCTGGATAATGATATAATTTGTTACAATCTCTCACGGCAAAATAATTCCAACTTTAACTGCTCACATCAAATTAACACAGTAAATGAACTCTGTACTACAAGTACTACAAATGTTCAAAGTCTGATGTCTAGGAACATTACATGACACAATGATCAGTGTACCAGACTTCACAATACTTGCCTTTAATTTCTTGATAAGATTTTGATGTTGTCTTTTATTTTCTTCACCAGGGCTTTGACCAGCCGCCATGTCACTTGCCATGGTACCATTCAACAGAACAGATAACATGTCCAACACTGTAGTAAACAGCTCACTAACAAACAAACAAACAATAGTAAACAATAAATCAATCATTAATGTTTATGAGTTGATCATTGTTAAATTTCCAATGTTTATGAGGTGATATCTGATAAATCCCCCAATGTTTTTTAATTTTACATTGATCAAATCCAGTTGAGGCTTTGGTTTGTATTCTGGCAAAGAAATTCATTTTTAAGACAGGCATACATGTACATCCAGACCACTTTGTCATATCTATGATGCAGGCAATCAATGAAATTTTTGGTGACATCAATTGTCACCATTCAGGTGATAACTGATAATGATTTGTTTGTCACATGGGCTACTATCCAATACAAGTAAATGTATCATGTTAGACCATATTACGATATCGATAGCTCTGGTAAACTTGAATATCTTTTTCTCATGCATCTGTGAAATTTTCAAAAAATTTGCAGATTCTGATATTACAACTTCACTGTCAAATCACAAAACCTGAAAAAATAATTTGTTAACCCTTTCATCATGGTTTGTCTCAAAACTCATTGTTACAAATGGTGATTGTGTATCTGCTCACTGTGAATTGGGGATCAACTGATTAATAATTTACATAGTTCAGAATGTTATCCTTACCCACTAGCATGGATATCTACAGTTCCTGTGGTTATAAGCTGAAGTAACAACATTGCAAACTCCATGCTCCATTGATTGCTTCTAAGAATAGTGTCAAACATACTGCCAACCTAGAACATCAAGAAAAACAAAAGTCCTATCATACTTACACATCGTGTCAAAAGCTCAGTTCCTTTCACTCTTACATGACATACACTCAGTGTGACAGTTTTTGGCAGGGTAGTGAATTTCGCCCAAAGCTGTTTCATAAATGACGAGCATTACGAAATCTTATTATCATACCTTTCGAAACTTTATTGTGTTTATCCTCAAACTATTAACACCGACAGAAGTGGCATTTAGGGGGTCAAAGTTGCCAAAGTTTTGACCCATGTTGAGTGCGTAGTAATCGGACTGCTATCGCAGTAATCGGACGTTGTATTTGGAATATGATTATAGGGGCTAAATACTGATATTTTGAAACTTCGAACCCCGATTTTCAATTTCGATGTGTTTAGAAAACTATATGAAAATATTTCGTGATAATTAGTTATGTTTAATCCATGGACGACTCAGCTATATTTCAACGTGTATAGCGCTTAGATATCGGACATGGGCTGTCTCTGTGTGTTGCGTTCGACACCTTGTATCGTACGGTGTGGCTAACTTCGCCAAGTTTGTAGCCCGAAATAGCTTCTACCGAAAAAAAAACCTATCCAAAACGGGACAGCAGCGTCACCTGACTTAATATGCTGTAGCATGACTTGTAAAAAGCTATCAATACGGAGCGAAGTGAGTACAACGAACAGCATGTCATTAAATGTCCGAAAACTGAGGTCGTCTGAAAACTGTCACACTGAGTGTACTGAGTGAAAAAATTATTTTGACGTGATCTATTATTATTTTTATAAGATCTTTCAGCACTACACATTCAATATTCAATATCATGCTGAACTCTTTTGATCTGTCACACACTTATCTAACTTGTTTACGTAATTTGCATATAGCAATGATATTGATTAATATTACAGTAAAAATTCTTGATAATGTATCTATTATTTTACAAACCAGACTCAGTCTCAGCTGTAAGGCTTCATGCATCATTTTACGACTTTTTGGGTCTTCCCATCGGTCCTGAAAGAAATATTATAATAACGTGTGAGCTCTGCAAATGGATAGACTCTCAGCTCCATCGAGTGATTTCTCTCAATTTACAGCAAAAAAAAAACATCTAAAGAAAGCATCAGTGACATACGTTTACTTTGATAAATTTTTGTAAATCATATCTGGTGTTTAAGTTTGAGTTGGGTTATTTTCTGCTCTTGATACTTCACACAGTCTATGTTACTGCAAACGAATATAAACATGATGGCGTGACAAAGCAGAGCTATTAACATAGAGTGTGACAGACATACAGAATTAATATATGATATTATACTTCACTTAAGTTTGATACAACCTACTCTGATACTCAGAGAGCTGTGGTTAAAAATTGATTGTCTAAATTGTACACAAAAAATTGGTGACCAAAAGTTTTCAGACATCACAGTCAATTTGGAAATCACGATTTAATATTCAAATTTATTCTGTTGCAGAGTTAACAATCAATCCCTGATGTGTGCTGTCAGGGTCCCTAATACCTTGGTTTCAAGACATATAAAGATCTAAGAAATTAATGATACCTTGCATTATACACATAATTACACCTTTAGGTTGGACTGTCCTTGTTCTGGAAATCTGAGGTGTACTAATTTCTCTCCTTTGAAGAACCAGATAACAGACATGAAAACTTACATCTTTAGGTGACTGTAAAAACTGTGTAAGTTGTGTTTGTAAGGATGTGAGTAATCCTTCCCTCTGTTCATCTTGTCCTTTAAGACATGTAAGTACCAGTGATAGGAATGGCTGGTGACTCAGTAGTGACATACTGTAAATACAGCAAAAAAGACAATTCAACAAATAATCTCATTTCATCTCATATTGAGATGATAGCTCCAAATAATCATTTGTCATTGTTTCACATTTCTTGAATGAAAACTTTATCCACACTCTTCTTACATGTCATTATTTCAACATGAAGATACACTGCAAATTCAGAATTTACTCAATGGAAATATACAAACTGTTGTCTTTGTGTAATGTTTGTGACCACTACCTTTCTGCTTCACTTTCAAGATGGTCAAGGATTTTAAACTAACATTGACTTGAGTAAAATATCAAGGAGATTTACAAGGTCACATACATTATGAATATCATTATGAATTATGTTTAGTTTCAAAGGTCTGCATCTATCAGTAGGAATGCTGCTGTCATAGTTCAGATCTGCTGATTTTTGTTCATGTTGAATTGAAAATTGCCAAATAAAATACTTCCATATTGAATGACAGTCTCATTAGACATGAGGTGACATCCTTGACAGTGAAATGGATGATACAGCTATCAATGACTGACTATTCTGATCAATGATAGCTTGGAAATATTTGCTATTCCATCATTCTGTCATACCCAGCTTTCATAAAACCACAATCTTTTGTGTATTTCTTTTGTGATTTGACAGAAATGAACTAAAAGATTACCTTTTCTGTGCATGTCTGTCTTTATCTCCTTTATAGCCCTTGGATGATGAGAAACAGCTGTGACCACTTTCTAAGACATTGCCTGCCGCCCTCAACACTCGGCCTTGAACAGCACTGGGAAGTTTGGAAATCAATGGTGCCACCAACCACACACTACCCCTCTCTTGTTCAACTCTGTAGAATAAGAGGAGAAAGTGAATCCACCAACTTATAGATGGCATTCTAATAGACAATCTGATTAAACATGAGGCTTCAATTCTTCAATTTGCACTAATCTCTTCTTGTATCTATAAGCATCAGATTTCATTGAAGTTCCTGTATGCAAAGTGAACATCTGATTATTGAGATGAAAATGTAATATTACTTGTTGCTTCCTTGTCAATGAGGAAATCACTAAATTTTGTACATATTAAATTTCAGTGTAGCTTCATCATTATTTCACATAATGTCTTGTAGCAACAACATTCGTACCTCAACTGTTGTGTTGTCATTTTGCGTTTACATCCTGATGAACCATTCATCATTCCTGAGTGGACGTTTTCCTCAGTTTGTTGTTGGAACACTTCAATGGTAGCCTTGGCAATGTTGTCCAGTAAGGTATTCATCTCTGAGTGTTGGCACTGTTTGAACATGAGTTGTAACTCCAGACAAGATACTCTGAGTGTCCACTGATCCAGTGTCTGTTGTGAAAGTAACATCTCATCAATTATACATGAATACTTCAGTGATCAAATCACTGACATGCATGGCTCTCTGCTATGATGAAATATACTTTTATTACCAGTACATATTGTAAGATGATGCCAGTCAACTTCGCTCAAAACACAAGTTGTGCAAGTCTCTCACACTATGTCACCGACATACTAACAATCTTTGCCATTGTTGCTGTCAAAATAAAAACTTTCTAAACCTTATGTTAGGTTAAAGACAAAGTGATAAACTAGCGCCGGTGTTAATATGTTGAACCTGACTTGCAATCTATGATAACCAAACTAACACACATTACAATTGTCACAGCCAAAATAATAACTTTGGAAAATTTGTCAGGTCAATAATAACAGAGAAATAAAGTAGGTCAATAATAACAGAGAAATAAAGTAGTGCAAGTACATGTACTCATTTAAAGCCCCATTAGTTACATCTTTTTTGATAAGATAGTTTGAAATCAAATACACCTTATGGAAAATACATGGTACTTATCAAAATATGACCATACAGCATTGTCCAAATGTTGGCGATGGACACACAACTCAGATTTTAATAAATAAATAATATTCAAGTTGCAATTTAAATATGGCCGTCACATACACATATGTGTACACATCTGAATTTAAGTGACTGAATCCAGCACTAAGGATTGGAATACTGACATTTTCAAAGACCACATGGCTTTATAACAGGGGTGGAAAACATCTCTTTCCAGATTTGATGGCATTTTTACAATGCAAAGGATAGAGTTGATGGGGCTTTAATGAAACATTTACATACCCTCAAGATACGTCCAATGGTTTGTTTTTGTTCACTATCAGATACATTGCCTTCGTTGGCCATAGGAATTCCATTGGGATAACAGATGAGTTGCAGCAGATGTTGAGCCTGACAAAACATATTCATCAAGTACTTGTCAATTTTACAAAACACAGAGCGTCGACACATATGTTACAACTAGTGACTTAGGTTAGTTATCATTGAACCATGTGAATGACACTCAATGTTTATTCAGTCCATGTCTTTTATACAATGAAGAATTATAATAATTAAATTTATAAAAACAGACTTGATACAGTGTAAGTACACACAACAACAAAAATCTAATGTTGGGTTATAAAGGCTTTATTTCAAGCAGGGCATATCTGTGATTGAAATTAAAATTTAATCAAAGAAGTTTTCAAGAACACCAGCATGTTTGACATCAGAATAGTTTATCCAAGTGGTTACTTGTCATATATTATCTATGAACTGTCTGGGCTTCATATTTTCATATTACTTTGCTCAGATGGTCTATTTACATCTCTGGTAAAGGAATGAGACTCATGCTGAAAACTGAGCAAACTGAGCAGGCAATGAAAAATCTGGCAGGGGAGGAAATCACATTGTTTAGGAATTAAACCTTCACAAGTGTATTAAATACACTGTAAAATACTTTGAATAAGCTGCATGCTCTCTTAATGTTTTTGAATTTTCATTGCAATCAGCATACTAAATATAGGGAAAAGTTTAAACTGACAGCATCTTATATTTATAGCAAACCAACAGACTCAGCTAACACTGCTAAAAAAAGATGCTAGCTAAAAAGAAATGTTTTACAGAATAATAAAGTGTACAATAAAGACTGAAATGCTCAGCTGAGGATAGTTCTGTAAAATGTTAAAGAATGGAACATACCTGTTTGTTTGTGAAAACATTATCTAACAATAATTCTGGTGTGCAGAGATTCTCAGGATCTTTGAGACATTTTTCCCGTACCCAATCCTGTGTACAAATCATCTTGAGTACATACTTAGCATAATCACTGAGACCAGCAGATTCAATGGATGACATGGGTTTGTTGGCATAACCGTACATCTCATCACTAAAATCATCCAATGCAGTCAATAAACCTGGCATTGAGCTGCCACCACCACCTACATTGGCATCACCTGCAATTCAATCATACAACACCTGTGATCATACAGAAGATATCAGCTTACAAAACCTATGACCCAGTAGTAGCATGTGTCCTGGGTTTGATACTTCAACACTAAACTTTTACAATACTTTTCTTGTTTCCTGCCATGGTGGTCTCATTGTGAAGATCTCCATTGTAAATGAAGGTTTTCCTCTCATTGTTGTGAAAATCAAACATTTTAATTTATCCCCATAGAGTTAACAGGGATGGCAGCCATTTTGAATTTCATATGTCGATTAATATTGAGTGATTTGTTTCTCTCTTTGCTTAATGACACCTGGTTTTTAGGACTGATTTCAAAAGAGAATGGTGCAAAGTTTCCTTTGAGGAAAGTTGAGCAAAACTTAAAGTCGTTCAATTTCAAGGTGCCTACCACCTTAAAGAAAGAATACAGCATTTTTCCAGTGTTCACTATGTTTCAATTCAGTGAGTGACTTTAATTTTTAAACTCCCACAAATTACAATTAGAAAGCTTTGGTAGTTTGTATTCAGTATATCTAATTAGTGTGAAAGGCAATACATACACACAATCCAGACTTCCTACAAATATTGATGATGATGTCATTGTTTATCACAGATACAACTTACCTAGCATGAGTAATGCCTTCAGGACAGCCAATACAGCACCGACACTAATGCTGTGATGTGCAGCAGATAATAGATGTCTATCACATGATGATTTTATACTTGCAATGTTACGATTACAGCCAGATTGATCATTTGGATCGTATGTTGTTTTAAATAATCGTAACAAGAGATGGCAAGTCAAACGAGCACCAGGTTCAGCATCCAGATCAACTCCAGCTGAAAATGAAAATATAGTTCTTGTGTTTAACTTTGACACTTATTTCTCTCTGGATCAAATGAAAGTATTTTTTCCATTTATGTTATTGGGATACTAAGAGGTTATTACCAAATATAGCTTGTTCCTGTCAGCATTTGTGTCACTTCTGCTACATCGCGGGTATAACATATCATCTCTTGTCTGATGCAACACAAGGCAGATGATATTGGGTAATTACAAATTATCATTTATGGCTAGAATTTCACAAACAACGGTAAAAAACTTACATCTAAGGACTCTACTGTTATTCTATCACATAGTAAAGTGTGAAAATGTATATGTAGACAGGCTTCATTCAAAAATTTTTACGAACATCACCATTGCAATAACATCATTTGCACACAGCATTTCTACACGTCTTGGTGAAAAGCATTAGCAAAGATAATATATAGCACTCAAATTGGACCAGAAGGAATGTTTATAGTCTAGTGTGGTGTTACAATACTTCTGCATTGCTTCAAGGCCTTTTGATTTCCATGACTGGAAAATTATTGTAAAAAGGAAATTTCCTTCCATTCCATTCATGTTTAAAGACACTGAGAAGTGACATGCATGATGTCACACACTGTCACTGTCATCAAACATGTCACACACTGTCACCGTCACACTGTCATCAAACATACCTGCTATCTTTTCACACTGAACTCATCTGACTGACAAACATTGACAATTGATGGAATTGCCACATGTAAAGACTGAAACTCACCTGACTGACAAACATTGACAATTGATGGAATTGCCACATGTAAAGACTGAAACTCACCTGACTGACAAACACTGACAATTGATGGAATTGCCACATGTAAAGACTGCTACTCACCTGACTGACAAACATTGACAATTGATGGAATTGCCACATGTAAAGACTGAAACTCACCTGACTGACAAACACTGACAATTGATGGAATTGCCACATGTAATGACTGCTACTCACCTGACTGATAAACATTGACAATTGATGGAATTGCCACATGTAAAGACTGAAACTCACCTGACTGACAAACACTGACAATTTATGGAATTGCCACATGTAAAGACTGCTACTCACCTGACTGACAAACATTGACAATTGATGGAATTGCCACATGTAAAGACTGAAACTCACCTGACTGACAAACATTGACAATTGATGGAATTGCCACATGTAAAGACTGCTACTCACCTGACTGACAAACATTGACAATTGATGGAATTGCCACATGTAATGACTGCTACTCACCTGACTGACAAACATTGACAATTGATGGAATTGCCACATGTAAAGACTGAAACTCACCTGACTGACAAACATTGACAATTGATGGAATTGCCACATGTAAAGACTGAAACTCACCTGACTGACAAACATTGACAATTGATGGAATTGCCACATGTAAAGACTGAAACTCACCTGACTGACAAACATTGACAATTGATGGAATTGCCACATGTAAAGACTGAAACTCACCTGACTGACAAACATTGACAATTGATGGAATTGCCACATGTAAAGACTGAAACTCACCTGACTGACAAACATTGACAATTGATGGAATTGCCACATGCATGACCACATCTTCCAAGGAAAAGCAGTGCCTGGATATCAGGATGGCGGTGAATATTGCCACAGAGTCATGGAAAGAAGTATCAACAACCTAGAACAAATAAAAAGGAGTACATTATATCGGTGTTCATTTAGGCTTGGACTCCATCATGACCGTCAACTTTTCTTTTGTCCATAATCATACATAAGTTTTGTTGAGAATACAGTCTATTTTTATACATCTATGATTAAGAAAATCAGGCAGAAAAAAATGCCATATAGACAATTTTAAGGCATTCAAAGCATTGCGTCTTTTCAAGATGCCTTTGTATGTCTTATTTAGACTGTTTCAAATAACACACTGAAATCTGGCCATGATTTGTTTCCTACTCTGTATTCAACTTCACTTGCTGTCAGATGTTTAAGTCACGACACAGCCCATCACATGTCCATGTCAGGCAGGTAAGATGTATATTAAATAAGATTATAACAAACTACTGCAAAGAATGTCCTGTTCCACATGTCAACCAAAATGTTGCACTGTTAAATGCCTCAATGCATACTTGGTGATATTTTCTTTCTAATCTTAAAATCTAAAAGTGAAATAGCAAAGCCTTCACACTGCACAGAAAGGGTAGTTAGTGCGCATCTGTAAGGAAACTCTTCATGGTTAGTGTTTGCATCCATGCAATTCACAGTTTCTATACTTACATCAACTCTCAACAAGACATCGTTGAATCCAAGATCATGATTGGAGGAACAGCATAGAGCTTTCAACACACCTAACCATTCTGAACTCAGTGCATTGCAACATGCTGTCAACTCAGCACATAAAGCAGATATGTCATTTAACCTGGAATACAACACATTTGAAAGGCTGTGAGTTGACACCTACCTATCAGTTCTCTGCATTTACACCACTGACTAGCAGGATCTTTTATATCTATGATTGCTGATTAAATTGTCTTTCATTTACATTTTGCATGACTCAGTGTAACAGAATTGATTTAGAGGGTGTGTTGGATGAAGAATGAATTGTTTGGACAAGTATATCAGCTAGCTTTGATTATCTTTTCAAAGTGGCATTTTAGTGACTTTTCTCATCGTTTGGAAAGCATAAAGGAACACACTTGACTAGACACAGAGTACTACTGATGGCATTCAACAGTTAGTGGGGTTACATGGTGTTTGGCACTCTAATTGGATCCTTTAACAACTACGGACAATGTTGAATACTGAACTTGTATTTAACACTGATATGAGAGGGCTATGGTGCTATATTAAACCACTGATATAACAGGGCTATGGTGCTATATATATTAAACCACTGATATAAAAGGGCTATGGTGCTATATTAAACCACTGATATGAAAGGGCTATGGAGCTATATTAAACCACTGATATAAAAGGGCTATGGTGCTATATTAAACCACTGATATAAAAGGGCTATGGTGCTATATTAAACCACTGATATAAAAGGGCTATGGTGCTATATTAAACCACTGATATGAAAGGGCTATGGAGCTATATTAAACCACTGATATAACAGGGCTATGGTGCTATATTAAACCACTGATATAAAAGGGCTATGGTGCTATATTAAACCACTGATATAAAAGGGCTATGGTGCTATTTTAAACCACTGATATAAAAGGGCTATGGTGCTATATTAAACCACTGATATAACAGGGCTATGGTGCTATATATATTAAACCACTGATATGAAAGGGCTATGGAGCTATAAACCACTGATATGACAGGGCTATGGAGCTATATTAAACCACTGATATAAAAGGACTATTGAGCTATATTAAGGTAAAGGGCGACGAATTCGGACGCGCACATGCTTCAGAACGTTTCTGCGCAGATTTAACTCCAGCCTGCCGCAAATGGGTTATTTTGTAGCGCATGTATTTAACATCACCTGTCATTGTTGAAATAGCGCTTTTACCTAATTTTTTCTCTTAGAAATACATGTGACCTATAACCTTGTCATATTTTGACCCCCTAGGAAGCTGGTTTTTATTCAATATGAGCGAAAAATTAACATTTCTCTCCCATTTACATGGCGCATATTACCCATTCACCTGGAGATATTGTAAAAAGTAGCGTGGTGACACCCTTCTATTAAAAGTGTAAACTAAATGGTATTATGTCAGGATTTTATTCGCCAAGTTTGGTCAAAATGACACCATTCAAAGCGACAGGAAGAAAGTTCGAAAATTATGTAGTGATATAATTTCGATATCGTCATTTTGTAATCGATACTTATGTAAAAATTTCTTTACAAACATCATGAAAACTATACATTCGATATATATGGATCTTAAATCTTGGTATTTATTAAAATTAACTCATTTGCTAAGCTTTTTATGATTGCTTTCTTTAGTTTAAGTGAATTATATCATTTTTATTTATTTCTAACGACGCCATTTTAACGTCCGTTTCCATGGAAACGAGCGTGGTGACCCCCATTTTTTATTTTATTTTGCACTTGCACAACTTCCAAGAATATTTGTGCACAGTTTCAAGAAAATGACACCACAACTTAATTTTGACATAATTTGTCGTACTTACCTTAAACCACTGATATAACAGGGCTATGGAGCTGATTAAACCACTGATATAAAAGGACTATTGAGCTTATTAAACCACTGATATAACAGGGCTATGGAGCTATATTAACCACTGATATGTAAGGACTATTGAGCTATATTAAACCACTGATATAACAGGGCTATGGTGCTATATGAAACCACTGATATGAAAGGGCTATGGAGCTATATTAACCACTGATATAAAAGGCTATGGAGCTATATTAAACCACTGATATAACAGGGCTATGGAGCTATATTAAACCACTGATATAACAGGGCTATGAGCTATATTAAACCACTGATATAAAAGGGCTATGGAGCTATATTAAACCACTGATATAACAGGGCTATGGAGCTATATTAAACCACTGATATAAAAGGGCTATGGAGCTATATTAAACCACTGATATGAAAGGGCTATGGAGCTATATTAAACCACTGATATAAGAGGGCTATGGAGCTATATTAAACCACTGATATAAAAGGGCTATGGAGCTATATTAAACCACTGATATAATAGGGCTATAGTGCTATATATATTAAACACTGATATAACAGGGCTATGGTGCTATATTAAACCACTGATATAAAAGAGCTATGGTGCTATATTAAACCACTGATATAACAGGGCTATGGTGCTATATTAAACCACTGATATATAACAGGGCTATGGTGCTATATTAAACCACTGATATAACAGGGCTATGGTGCTATATTAAACCACTGATATAACAGGGCTATGATGCTATATTAAACCACTGATATAACAGGGCTATGATGCTATATTAAACCACTGATATAAAAGGGCTATGGTGCTATATTAAACCACTGATATAAAAGGGCTATGGAGCTATATTAAACCACTGATATAATAGGGCTATGGTGCTATATATATTAAACCACTGATATGAAAGGGCTATGGAGCTATATTAAACCACTGATATAACAGGGCTATGGAGCTATATTAAACCACTGATATAAAAGGGCTATCGAGCTATATTAAACCACTGATATAACAGGGCTATGGTGCTATATTAAACCACTGATATAAAAGGACTATTGAGCTATATTAAACCACTGATATAACAGGGCTATGGAGCTATATTAAACCACTGATATGTAAGGACTATTGAGCTATATTAAACCACTGATATAACAGGGCTATGGTGCTATATTAAACCACTGATATGAAAGGGCTATGGAGCTATATTAAACCACTGATATAAAAGGGCTATGGAGCTATATTAAACCACTGATATAACAGGGCTATGGAGCTATATTAAACCACTGATATAAAAGGGCTATGGAGCTATATTAAACCACTGATATAAAAGGGCTATGGAGCTATATTAAACCACTGATATAACAGGGCTATGGAGCTATATTAACCACTGATATAAAAGGGCTATGGAGCTATATTAAACCACTGATATGAAAGGGCTATGGAGCTATATTAAACCACTGATATAAAAGGGCTATGGAGCTATATTAAACCACTGATATAAAAGGGCTATGGAGCTATATTAAACCACTGATATAATAGGGCTATGGTGCTATATATATTAAACCACTGATATAACAGGGCTATGGTGCTATATTAAACCACTGATATAAAAGGGCTATGGTGCTATATTAAACCACTGATATAACAGGGCTATGGTGCTATATTAAACCACTGATATAACAGGGCTATGGTGCTATATTAAACCACTGATATAACAGGGCTATGGTGCTATATTAAACCACTGATATAACAGGGCTATGGTGCTATATTAAACCACTGATATAACAGGGCTATGATGCTATATTAAACCACTGATATAACAGGGCTATGGTGCTATATTAAACCACTGATATAAAAGGGCTATGGTGCTATATTAAACCACTGATATAACAGGGCTATGGTGCTATATTAAACCACTGATATAAAAGGGCTATCGAGCTATATTAAACCACTGATATAAAAGGGCTATGGTGCTATATTAAACCACTGATATAAAAGGGCTATGGTGCTATATTAAACCACTGATATAAAAGGGCTATCGAGCTATATTAAACCACTGATATAACAGGGCTATGGTGCTATATTAAACCACTGATATAAAAGGGCTATCGAGCTATATTAAACCACTGATATAACAGGGCTATGGTGCTATATTAAACCACTGATATGAAAGGGCTATGGAGCTATATTAAACCACTGATATAACAGGGCTATGGAGCTATATTAAACCACTGATATGAAAGGGCTATGGAGCTATATTAAACCACTGATATAACAGGGCTATGGTGCTATATTAAACCACTGATATGAGAGGGCTATCGAGCTATATTAAACCACTGATATAAAAGGGCTATGGTGCTATATTAAACCACTGATATAAAAGGGCTATGGTGCTATATTCAACCACTGATATAAAAGGGCTATGGTGCTGTATTAAGGTGGTTGGAAAGGCTAGGCGTTAGTTATAAATTTCAACAAAACTATTAAAATATAAAAGTAGTCAACATTCTCTGTGGAATAAAAAAAACTAGACATTTGGGCACAAAGGCATCGCAGAGTTATAGCCTGTTAAAACTTCTGAAAAACTGACCAAATAAGAAGAAGTTGGGGAGTCCTTAGTGTATTAATTATGGTAGAGGTCCCCTAGCTCTTAATAAAATGTTTGAAAAGGGAAAGTCATTATTTGCTGTTTTTCAGGAAAGTTTGACAAGGCGGTGCTGGCATTCAGAGTGAGTGACTGCTATTGTAAATGCATTTTTAGATTCTGTGAGTGTCAAAGAGGTGTCAAAAGTGAGATTAACCCAAAAAAACTGCTCTATGACTTCAAAAGAGGGGTGCAAATATGGCTTGTTTTCAACATTTTTGACAGAATAACAGTTTTCCTACATAATTGTATACCAATTTAATCCAACTTTGAAATGAGATATGGACATGGAATTTTTACAGCCTATTAACAAGGTTACAGATAAGATTTGTACGGCACAATTTTCCTGTATTTGAAGTACTTTTTGAAAAATCACATTTTGAAATTTGAAAGAATTTTTAATAATTTTTTGATATATAAACCCATGTAAAATCTTAAAAACAAATTTTATTTACAAATCCTGCCGTACAAATCTTACAATAAATAGTGTCAACATATTTATAACTAATTTGGTAATATTGATACTATCCAATTATTATTAAATTCAAATATGTAAAAAAAAATATGAAAAATTAAATTTTAATATTTACTGGTGTCATATTTCAAAATCATGGCTGCAAATATACAATTTTCATATTCTTTGGAGAGAATATTAACTAAGGGAGTTATCCTGAAAATTTGAACTAAATATCTTGATTCTAACACTTGAAACTTGACATTAACTCTGAGAAAAGAATTTGTGCAAAAATAGCCTTTCCAACCACCTTAAACCACTGATATAAAAGGGCTATGGTGCTATATTAAGGTGGTTGGAAAGGCTATTTTTGCACCAATCCTTTTCTCAGAGTTAATGTCAAGTTTCAAGTGTTAGAATCAAGATATTTTGTTCAAATTTTCAGGATAACTCCCTTAGTTAATATTTTCTCCAAAGAATATAAAAATTGTATATTTGCCGCCATGATTTTAAAATATGACACCAGTGAATATTAAAATTTAATTTTTCATATTTTTTTACATATTTGAATTTAATAATAATTGGATAGTATTAATATTACCAAATTAGTTATAAATATGTTGACACTATTTATTGCAAGATTTGTACGGCAGGATTTGTAAATAAAATTTGTTTTTATGATTTTACATGGGTTTATATATCAAAAAATTATTAAAAATTCTTTCAAATTTCAAAATGTGATTTTTCAAAAAATACTTCAAATACAGGAAAATTGTGCCGTACAAATCTTATCTGTAACCTTGTTAATAGGCTGTAAAAATTCCATGTCCATATCTCATTTCAAAGTTGGATTAAATTGGTATACAATTATGTAGGAAAACTGTTATTCTGTCAAAAATGTTGAAACAAGCCATATTTGCACCCCTCTTTTGAAGTCATAGAGCAGTTTTTTTTTGGTTAATCTCACTTTTGACACCTCTTTGACACTCACAGAATCTAAAAATGCATTTACAATAGCAGTCACTCACTCTGAATGCCAGCACCGCCTTGTCAAACTTTCCTGAAAAACAGCAAATAATGACTTTCCCTTTTCAAACATTTTATTAAAAGCTAGGGGACCTCTACCATAGTTAATACACTAAGGACTCCCCAACTTCTTCTTATTTGGTCAGTTTTTCAGAAGTTTTAACAGGCTATAACTCTGCAATGCCTTTGTGCCCAAATGTCTAGTTTTTTTTATTCCACAGAGAATGTTGACTACTTTTATATTTTAATAGTTTTGTTGAAATTTATAACTGACACTCTAGCCTTCCAACCACCTTAAACCACTGATATAAAAGGGCTATGGTGCTATATATATTAAACCACTGATATGAAAGGGCTATGGTGCTATATTAAACTGCTGATATAAAAGGTGCAATAGTGAGACTGGTAAGTTATGATTGTTCTGTAATGTTTCTGATTACATGCCCTATGTATGGAATGTCACACACCAAATAGGATTATTAAATGGAAACTTGCTGATGATGTAGGGAGATACACTTATCACTTGACCAAAACTGACCTGTGAATATTTTTTAACTTGATGTTATGATTGACTTAGTGAATTCATTTTAACAAAATAATGCAAGAGAAGTTGATAAAGTTCATAACAGTAATTTAAATATATTCATGCGCTGTTTAATGACAAATACCATTTTTTTCTTTATGGATTTTTATTTATTATGGTAATCAAGCATATGATTGTCATTTGCAAATTAAATTCAATGTGAACAATATGAGGGAGAAGCAAATTATAAAAACATACTAGCCCTTATAAGGAACCATACCCTCAAGGCAAGAGACCATTCGGTCTCCTGGTGTTTGGCAAATGGTCACCAGTCATCTGGCACACAGTTACTGTAGCAGTCATAATAGATATTAGGGGGACTCAATACAGGATGGTTATTGCAGAGAGGCTTACCGGTCTGTATCTGGACTATTGCAGATGTTCAAGACAGCCTGACAGACCAGACTGTATCTATTCTGTGCAGAGTCATTGAGTAAACAACCAACCACGGAATGATGACATTGTTTGCCTCTGAAAAATAACAATAAATGTAAAAATTCAAAACATACAAATATACCAGTGATATGGCACACCAGTATTTTCAAATAAACCACAATTTTTTTTCCGTTAATTATATGCAGATAAGAATGGACAGTGAAATTAATCTAAATGTTATCACACTTGTGTACTTGGTTTGTAAAGTTGTTTCAAAATTTACTACAGGATCGGTAATTTTAGTTGAGTTGCGGCAAACAACAAACAGATGATAGTGTTGTTCCACAGTAGGCTTCCGCTGTAATTGTTGAGATAAAGCAATAAAGCAAGAACTTATTAGTGTCTGTGTGTGTAGGGTAAAGATTTCCTGATTTTCTATCCCCGTACATCTCGACAACTTTCTCACGTACTGCTTCTGGCTTATGTACCCCTTTTTCCTGTGGATCATTATTTTTTGCCAAAGAACTTCATACAATGCAAAGGCAACAAGAGTCTAATGAAAACTAGACTCTGACTCAGCTGTGATACAATGTAGCTCAGAGCGGCAGTATATAAGGAATGTAATATGAGTCTGTGTATGTGAAGTGCACTCCTAAGGGTACTCTCTGGTGTGCATTTATTATGGGTCCATAAAAGCTCTTTGATTTTCAGCGCAGTTATAACAAGTCTGCAACTTCTGAGACAAGTTTTGGAACAACTTTACAAACCAATTACACAAGTGTGATAACATTTAGATAAATTTCACTGTCCATTCTTATCTGCATATCAGTATAAAAGTGGCATCAGAAAAAATTTTACCAAAAGTTTCATCTGTATGACTATTATTATCATAATCACTTTTATTGTTCATTTCGTTGTATTGTGTCTTGTCTTGATGTTCTTTAACATATACTGTAAAGGCATTAATTATTCACTTGGATTTAATTTCGCTATATTTGCTGAAACATAAAATCTGCTGAATTTACTCCCAGTGAAAATGTTAAATAACAATAGAATCTATTGTTTTACTTGCAAAAAACAATGAACTTTACTTCTGGGGAAACCCCCAGGAATTTCATTTATTTCCCCAAGAAAATAAATTATTTTACAGTGTTTAATTGAATCTTTATCTAATTCTGTCATTTTAACACATTATCATCCATTATGTAGTGAATATTATTTAATTATGTATGAACAGATGCAATACAGCCTGCAGAAAACAATCTGCCCGTCATATTTGGTGATATTGTAAAACAAATCAGCATTATTTGAAAGTGATTTGTACTGAAATCAAATGCCTACTGCCTGAAAACATACACTGTGGAGAAATTCTCTTCAGGATCTATGCTCATAAAAAATCTCTTCTGCTCAAGTTGACATTGCACAATGAAACCATCTAGACATTTGTGGATGATTGGCTGCAAACTATCTGACACTGGCAAATGTGACTACAATAATAGAAGGCTTCTCACCTTGGATTACTGATGTAGTCTGTCATAAAAGCTTGATCCCAGAGTAGATTAGAAGCTGATGGTTGAATGCTAGCATAGATCGTCTGTTTTACTTTGGATGCAGTAGCACTAAACACTTCGGAAAATTTACCCTGTGAAAAAAATCAAAACACTCTTAGACCACTTCAAATGCATTCTCCATTTTGAAATTCTGAAATAATCACAGCATGTAGCCTAGATAAAAAGCTGACATGTCAGTTCTATTGCAAACTATTGAAAGATATGATTACAAGGCTATTTTCCAATCATTGTAGTTACATATGTGTATTTTGTGCATATATATTGCTTATAAAAACAGTGTCACTAAATGTATACTGTTCAAATCCTGATTCATGTCTGAAGTCAATAAGTGTACGCAGTTGAAAAAAGTTGTCTTTTTCTTGACGCCTTTCTTCAGTGTCAGCAAAGGATAAAGGGATGATGATACTGATACAGTAATCACAGATTCGAATTATAGATGGTTGCCTGAACATTTTTCCTCAATATTCAAAGTACATACGCTAGAGAAACTTTACAAAATGGCTTTTTGTTGACATATTTCTGCACAGTGCATAGTCACTGGAAAGATGTCTTGCTTGCAAACAAAGAATATGATGACAATCTTTTCATGTGGAAGATCCAACATTCACCCCATAATATCATGAGAGACCATACTGATGTGAAGATAGATGGGAGGTTAAACCTCTCTCAAAACAAAGCTTTGATATACACCCTCTAGTATAGCTACAGTTAATCTTTACAAAAGGAAAGCAATGTTTTCTCCAGAATGTGCATTTGCATGCATCCCCCCTGATCAAAATCCCCCTTCAAATAACCAAAAACGGCAATATGTCGCCCCTCTACAATGAAGTTTGAGATTATATTTATAACAGCATTCCACTTCATAATGGTGTAACACCAAACAGTTGATGTCATCTACTATCTGTAACCAAAGTCAAGTGATACAAGCTTTCTATCTGCAGAAGGATGAGATAAAGCTGAATGTCTTTAATTTGATATTGATCAATGCCATAACCTTTTTTGCTTACACCTTGAAAAATTTTAATTTCCATAACTTAAATTTGCATAATTTATTACAGTCCCAAAATCAGAACCAAATCCCCTAAATTTGAAGCAGAGGGCCACATTCTCTCCTATAAGAGAAACCTGGTGAAAACACTGAGAAGTGGAGAAATAATGCAAATAAAGAAAGCTTACCTTGAGATAGCTGCAGGACGTGTATAAATCATACAAATATGCTAATATACAACGTTCAGCTGAAGTACAATCAGAAACATTACCAACATGCTTCACAACACTACACAGTCTGTAAATCAAGAGAAGACATGTTGGAATTAACAACACAGAATGAAGCCATATGATTGTGTGCAATGTAGGCCATGTCATGAGGCCATAATAGGTTATGTGATAGCCTTTTTATTAACCTCTGTCTGTTGATATGAAAGTTGCTGTACATCTCAACTTTACCTGTATCTGACATATCATTTTGCCTTTCTAGCTGCAACAATTTTTGAAAATTGCAGCACCCACAGCCATTGTATGCCTTTTTCCTTGTTTTTGACTGATGACTGAATAGGAGACAGAACTTAGTTTGATGTGTATTTAGCGCTGGGCACCAATATCAGTTAGACCAGATGAATGATGAAATCGAAAGTCAAAAGAGGGTGTCAATCGGTTCACCCTGATTCCTGATAAAGAGGTCCAGCTCTGCCATTAAGAACAGTGAGATTAGGCCATACCATTGTGGTGCAAGGGTAAAGCAAGTCTTAAACTCTTTCACCACCATGGTTTGTCCCAAATCCATTGTTTTCTATGGTAGAGTTGGACCTGTATACAGGAAACTGGGGGTGAAAGTCTTAAACTATTGCAGCTGGAGTGGCAAAATGAGATGTCAGATACAGGTATCATCCAAATCTTTGTACTAAGGAAACAAATTACCAAAAATGTACCGTCCAATATTCAATAATCAAAATGGCCACTTTCCCTATATTACCTTATAGGGGAAAAACAAATATACAATTTCCACAAAAAATATCAAAGCTTTATTTACTTCACAATCTTCAAAATGAGTTGACACACGCATCATATCAGTAAAGTTCTACATATCTGCCCCAGAGCCACATTCTACCTTAAAGGTATATAGTCACTTGTAATCTAAATATGCCCATATATGGTCAAAGGGCCGTTCCTTGGTATTCAAAATACCCATGTGAGGGCGCTGTTTTAAAAAGCGGCCACCCGCTTAAAATCTGTGATTGGTTAGATTTTCTCTTTCAATGGTAACTGTGGCAAAATTGGAGCAGGTGACAGTATACCTTTAAAACTGTCACTAATAAATACTAAACATTAATTTCAAAATAAGTATTGAGTAAAATGAAACTTAGAAGAATAAAGAATACACATATGAGTACTTACAAATCGAACACATCAGCAGTTTGATCTGGTGATAACAATAAACATGCATGGTATCTTCTGAGGACAGCTACAATACACAAACACAGGTTGGTTGTGTAGTTTCCAGCAAGATTAGATGATTTCAACAACAGCTCAGCCTCAACAAGACTCATATCATTCAGTAACTGTGTGTTCAAACATATAACAGAAAACAAAGTTAAGACTTAAAGCTGAAATGACTTCAAGGATGAAATAGCAACTACAATAAACCATGTTTCAAATAGTTTTACTCTGATCATTCTCCTGAAATTTTTCATCATTTTTTTCAAAACTTGACAATCATTACATTTTGTCTCAATGTTTGTACATTTTTATGGATGGCAAAGTTTTCATATGATTTCTCATTTAAAGACAAGGCAGCTTTCAGTACATTTTTTGTATAGCTTAAAAGGGGCAAGGTTGCCAGTTTTGTTGTCTTTGTGTTGCAGAACATGAAATGCCCCGGTAACAGCAAAACTGAAGTAACATCATCTTCTTGTGTGCCATGATGAATGTGCATGATAAAGACATATTGAATTACCCTTAGGGATTGTAATTTGTCATACCAACTGTTGACTCATCAACCACTGACTTGTTAGTATATATTACCAACTGCTGACTAATTAGTATGTATTACCAACCATTGACTAATTAGTATGTATTACCAACCATTGACTCATTAGTGTCTATTACCACCCACTGACTCATTAGTGTGTATCACCAACTTCTGACTCAGTAGTGTCTATTACCAGCCACTGACTAATTAGTATGTATTACCAACCATTGACTAATTAGTATGTATTACCAACCACTGACTAATTAGTATGTATTACCAACCATTGACTCATTAGTGTGTATTACCAACCACTGACTCATTAGTATGTATTACCAACCACTGACTCATTAGTGTGTATTACCAACCACTGACTCATTAGTGTGTATTACCAACCACTGACTCATTAGTGTGTATTACCAACCATGACTCATTAGTCACTAGTGTATTACCAACCACTGACTCAGTAGTGTGTATTACCAACCACTGACTCATTAGTGTCTATTACCAACCACTGACTCATTAGTGTCTATTACCAACCACTGACTCAGTAGTGTCTATTACCAACCACTGACTCAGTAGTATGTATTACCAACCACTGACTCATTAGTGTCTATTACCAACCACTGACTCATTAGTGTCTATTACCACCCACTGACTCATAAGTGTGTATCACCAACTTCTGACTCAGTAGTGTCTATTACCAGCCACTGACTAATTAGAATGTATTACCAACCACTGACTCATTAGTGTCTATTACCACCCACTGACTCATAAGTGTGTATCACCGACTTCTGACTCAGTAGTGTCTATTACCAGCCCTGACTAATTAGTATGTATTACCAACCATTGACTCATTAGTGTCTATTACCAACCACTGACTCATTAGTGTCTATTACCAACCACTGACTCAGTAGTGTGTATTACCAACCACTGACTCATTGGTATGTATTACCAACCACTGACTCATTAGTGTGTATTACCAACCACTGACTCATTAGTGTGTATTACCAACCACTGACTCAGTAGTGTGTATTACCAACCACTGACTCATTAGTGTCTATTACCAACCACTGACTCATTAGTGTCTATTACCAACCACTGACTCATTGGTATGTATTACCAACCACTGACTCATTAGTGTCTATTACCAACCACTGACTCATTGGTATGTATTACCAACCACTGACTCAGTAGTGTCTATTACCAACCACTGACTCATTGGTATGTATTACCAACCACTGACTCATTAGTGTCTATTACCAACCACTGACTCATTGGTATGTATTACCAACCACCGAGTCATTAGTGTCTATTACCAACCACTGACTCATTAGTATGTATTACCAACCACTGAGTCATTAGTGTCTATTACCAACCACTGACTCATTGGTATGTATTACCAACCACTGACTCATTAGTGTCTATTACCAACCACTGACTCATTAGTGTCTATTACCAACCACTGACTAATTACCAACCACTGACTCAGTAGTGTGTATTACCAACCACTGACTCATTGGTATGTATTACCAACCACTGACTCATTAGTATCTATTACCAACCACTGACTCAGTAGTGTCTATTACCAACCACTGACTCAGTGGTATGTATTACCAACCACTGAGTCATTAGTGTCTATTACCAACCACTGACTCATTGGTATGTATTACCAACCACTGAGTCAGTAGTGTCTATTACCAACCACTGACTCATTGGTATGTATTACCAACCACTGACTCATTAGTGTCTATTACCAACCACTGACTCATTGGTATGTATTACCAACCACTGACTCAGTAGTGTCTATTACCAACCACTGACTCATTGGTATGTATTACCAACCACTGACTCATTAGTGTCTATTACCAACCACTGACTCATTAGTGTCTATTACCAACCACTGACTCATTGGTATGTATTACCAACCACTGACTCATTAGTGTCTATTACCAACCACTGACTCATTAGTGTCTATTACCAACCACTGACTCATTGGTATGTATTACCAACCACTGAGTCATTAGTGTCTATTACCAACCACTGACTTAGTAGTGTCCATTACAACCACTGACTCTTTAGTGTGTATTACCAACCACTATAGCTTTGTGGATAATGGTCTATGCATGTGCAACCGCTCGACGGTTAAAGCTAACATTGGCAGACCAAAGGGTAGCCTCGTTCCACAACTGTCCCTCACACAGCCTCAAACCTGCCCCATTTAAAGAACAATAAAGCAAGTATTGCAATTGAACACCAAATTCAGGTCCAGAAAGAAATAAATCGTCATCAATATCAATGTTCCTAACAAAAGTATTTGTAATGAACCTTCAAAATGAAATTGAGTGCTGGTATTTCTGGAATTTACAACAAAACATTTGATAGGGTCAATGTACGATTATATCAGTTTGTTGTTTTCAAGAGATTTCTGAAGTAACTTACAAGACCCATTATTATCTTGTACTTACCTGAATAGCAAAGTCCAGCAGTCCATCAATATTGAGAGCATATTCCATCAAATCAAATATAAATGTGATATGATCCACTGATGGCAGATGATATGAAGTTCCTTGATGGAAGTTTCTAATTTGTTCCAACACATTGTGAGCACATGTTGTCGTGACAACATGTTGATCAAAGTGAGACAATGCTTGAAATGTCGTAAATACACTGTCCAAACTCGCAATATTTTCAGATTTATGTTTTTTCGGTTTACTTGGTGTTGTGTTTTCCTTCTCTCCTTTTTTGTTGATAATTTTTAAGATTTCTTTTTGCACTTTTCTGACGGCATGTTTGGCATCATCTCTTGACTTCCCAACACCGTATAGGACAACTAGTCGCTGATTACATTCATGACTAGAAGCATCGTCTTGTGGGATTGGAAAATGTTTGGCATACAAAAGATGTTTGGATTGCTTGATGTAACTTCTAAGTACAAGTGCTTGTCTACTATCTTCATCAATTTTCTCATCTTTGAATCTTTGCTGGGATCCTAATTTCTCAGCTTTTAAAGCTTCCAAAAACTTCTCTTGAAATGAAGAATCTCGTCTGGTTTCTTTGAGAGGTTCAAATAAACTGAATTCATCTTTGTCCTCTTTCTCCTCCATGTCTTCATCTTGCATCTGAAATCAAACAAATCAGTCAAAACATACAATCAGGAAGAAAATGTAATCGCTAAAACGGTAATGCAGGGAGCCATGAATGCATTACTAGTTCCAACTGCTGCTTATCAAAGGCCTAAATTGAGAGCAAAATCTGTTTTTTACAAAATATTTTCATGGTATGTTCAACTCAAAAATGTTTATGGGATGTAATGTGTGTGTGCTACATTGCGTTACACCATGCTGTGACTTTGAGAGACTAGCAGAGCCTGGAAGTGACTCAGACCCTCTACTGTGTACGACGTCATTCAAATAAGTCTTCTGTATAACGGATATTTTGATTGGCTGTATTCATCTGATGTTAGCCATATCTGCCAATCATATAAACTGATGTATGTCACTCTCATTGTTTTGTCATCCAATGGATTTGATTGTTCTAATCTGCTAGTACTAAGAGTCTTGTCTTCAGACTAACTAGGGCAAAGGTACATGTTTTATCACGTGGAAACAACACATGTACCGTTTATTTAATTTTGAATTTACTTCAACTAGTATGCAGTCTCAAAATGATGATGTCACTAGAAGCTGTCAAGATCAGACTGAAGCACATACCAGTAATGCTAACTTTTGATGATTTTTTCATTTTCATTTTTAATGTCAACCATAGTTTCTTATTCTACACCCCAAAGTATGTTGATATATACAGTATTCAGCTTATCAACTCAGCATGTACACGTACACACCACATTGTTATTGTTGACAAATGAATTCTGGTCTGGAGTAGAATTCAAATGTAAACACAATAACACTGCATTTTACACACATATATATGCTTTGTTGACAAGCTAGATAGTTGATGTTTCAACATGCTTTGGGGAGTAGAATAAGAGAACTTGCAATTGACATAGGAAATACTAATAATGAAAAAGTCATCAAATGTTACTGTAAGAGTTACTGAGCCTTGAAGAGTGCTGTCTTTGACTGTAGAATATTTAACAGTTCAAGTTCTACTGTGGGGCCGACTGAAGGAGATTTCATTAGATTTCTACACTGACTAAAACAATATCAATAATTTTACTTGCTGTTCATTGTGACTAACAATCTGGATGTGAATCAACTGAATTAAAAGTGGATTAACTTGAAATTATTAACAAGCACAATTGGATTTCACATATAACCTTTCACATTTATAAAAAGACTCATTTGGAAAGACATTCAAGCAGTAATTGAATTTACTAACCTCTAATTTTATTGGCATGTGATCATCCATTTTATCATTACTGTCATCGAGATTATCAAGATTGGACTGTACGCTTGGTGGGGGTGGCGGCGTGGATACCAGGTCACCTCGTGATATCAAGGTGCACATGTATGCATCATGTGAGAACACATCATGACGAATCAACTCACAGAACAACAATACAAGATTTGCAAATGCTGTTTTCTCTTCTTGGCTACTGTTGTCATCTGCAAGAAGTCAAAGAAACAATCACTGTACTGAAAACTTACATGATCAAAGAGAAGTTATGTACATGGTTCTTGTACACTTCACTTTGGAACTTAGTGACAATGAGACCACACCAGCCTGGCATATAGAGTTTCAATGATTGCCTTTTTACATCAGCCCTTTAACTTTTGATGATCAAAGAAAGTGCACAGAATATACAACACTAAATTGGGAAAACAGCATGTTAAGCAGTGAACTTCAAAGCAGATTTTAATCATTACAATAGCAGTAACTTGATGTAGAAAATCTGTCATTTTATTGACTAGTACACCAAGTTCAAGGTGAATAATAGCAGAAGTCATAGAACCATTCCTGCAAATTTCGCAATGTAATCCTCTGATCAAAGATCAGATGATGAAAACTATAAGCAAGAGAGAAATCAGCATAAGTAAAAACAAAACCAATGCAGACTATATTTATTTTTTCTATCAAACAGTTTTACACCAATTAATGCTAGTTTACTCAATCTTATAATGTTTACAAAACTATCACCGCAACATTATGCTTAATTGTATCAATCATGTTCTGAAGTTAAGAGTGAATGCAAAGCAAAACAAAGGTTTTTCAAAACAACCTTATTTGTACTCTCAGTGATGACATTAGAATTATTGAGATATTTCAAAACCAGGAAATTTGCAAAAAAAAGTGATGAGTCTTTGACCTACCCATTATAGGAGCTTGGTTGTCCAGAAAATGTAACAATAAACTCTGGAATACTGGCAAACCATTACTCATTATAGAGGCTGATGAAATTGATTCTTTTTCATCAAGGATGTCATTTTCTGCATTCTTCTACATGGTTAACAAATACAAGACCATGGTTAGAAACACTTCTTAATTGTCAATGTAAGGAGACTTTGGTATGGTGTAGGTGTTATAGCACGGTAATATAATGGAATTGTCAAGAAGTTTGCAAGTCTGTAAGGCATGGCTGCATTTGTCAGTGGGGCATGGTTTCATTTGTCAATGGGGCATGGTTTCATTTGTCAGTGGGGCATGGTTTCATTTGTCAGTGGGGCATGGTTTCATTTGTCAGTGGGGCATGGTTTCATTTGTCAGTGGGGCATGGTTTCATTTGTCAATGGGGCATGGTTTCATTTGTCAGTGGGGCATGGTTTCATTTGTCAGTGGGGCATGGTTTCATTTGTCAGTGGGGCATGGTTTCATTTGTCAGTGGGGCATGGTTTCATTTGTCAGTGGGGCATGGTTTCATTTGTCAGTGGGGCATGGTTTCATTTGTCAGTGGGGCATGGTTTCATTTGTCAGTGGGGCATGGTTTCATTTGTCAGTGGGGCATGGTTTCATTTGTCAGTGGGGCATGGTTTCATTTGTTAGTGGGCCATGGTTTTATTTGTCCGTGGGGCATGGTTTCATTTGTCTGTGGGGCATAGTTTCATTTGTCTGTCGGGCATGGCTTCATTCGTCTGTAGGACACGGTTTCATTTGTCAAGGGGGCATGGTTTCATTTGTTTGTGGAGCATGGTTTCATTTGTCAGTGGGGCATGGTTTCATTTGTCTGTGGGGTATGGCTTCATTTGTCTGTGGGGCATGGCTTCATTCGTCTGTAGGATATGGTTTCATTTGTCAATGGGGCATGGTTTCATTTGTCAGTGGGGCATGGTTTCATTTGTCAGTGGGGCATGGTTTCATTTGTCAGTGGGGCATGGTTTCATTTGTCAATGGGGCATGGCTTCATTCGTCAATGGGGCGTGGGGCATGGTTTCATTTGTCAGTGGAGCATGGTTTCATTTGTCAGTGGGGCATGGTTTCATTTGTTAGTGGGCCATGGTTTTATTTGTCCGTGGTGCATGGCTTCATTCGTCTGTGGGACATTGTTTCATTTGTCTGTGGGGCACAGCTTCATTTGTCTGTGGGGCATGGCTTCATCTGATGAGTGATGATTTGATTGTGATGAGTAAATTATTTCTCAGATGCACAACCTGGCCTAGGTTTCCACAAGTCAACATTTTGGTTACCAGTTGAATAATTCACTGTTACAATTGGCTATTGGAAGCAAAAAATCTACCATACTGTACAGTACAAGCCATGAAAACTACAAACCCAGGTACATGTAGCATAGGCTTGTAGACTTACTCTGCTACTGTCTGTCTACATTCAATTCAATTTAAAAATGTACTTAAACAAAGTGGGTAACTGTGGTTAAGGATGACATAATATACGATTAAAAATTTGTATAAGGATGAGTTGACAACAAGCTACATGTAAATCTAATTTGAATTACCTCAATTTCAAGATCAGCTTGTCGCTTCTCAAGTAACTTGGCAACTACTAATGCTCTGTGTTCACCAGATCTTTGAGGACATACTGCCCACTCACATAACAACAGAATGATTGGATCATCACTTGCAGGAAGCTGAAATACAAAGATTAGGGAGTTACATTGGGACTTCAAGAATTCAAAGTGCACATTTTAGCAATCATATGCCTGGCTGGTTGTTTAGAAAATTTTTGATTTTGTGAACAGACCATGGAGGGCCTACCTTTATACATAGGATTCCATAAATAAGTTTTATTGACAATATATAGCCCATTCTTTTTTTAATGTAAAGAGATGTGGCAATCTTTTTTATTCTCTTTTACTGGTAAATACATGTGTTCTACAAGAGAAAAATCATGTCTCATTTGTCATGAGTTCTGGGTGTACACATTTTCCCCATAGTAATCCTGATTTCACCTCTCTAACATCCCACTCAGAAGAGAATCATCTCATACTGAAGTGGGTTTGTAAAAACCTGAATGTTTAAATTTTTGTCATTTACATCTTGACTGTGTACCTGTACTTCAGATACCAAAGATGTTCATAGTCTATGAGTTGTTCACACAGCATGAAAACAAAGGCGTTAACATGGCCCATTGCCAAACAAAGGATATTGACTTGATGTCATCATTTCCCTTTGATGTCTGGCTAAGTAACTTATCCTTCTTCTGCTCTAGTCTTTGATCTCTGTAACTGTGTCACCAAACATATAAAGGGACACTTCACTTACCAATAAGCAAACCTAGCTACATATCTATTGACGCCACAGTTATTTTGGACAACATTTCCATAACAAACCCTTGTCAATATGAAATATATCCTACACTGCTATAGAACTTGAAACCGTCAGACACACGTCTCACCTCATTATTTTCCTTGTTCTGCATGTTTCCAAATATCTTGTTGTAGAGTGCATCGATGGAGTTTGTTGAATCTGAACGGTCAAAGCAATGTCTGTCTAGGATTTCTAACGTATTCAGGACCCGACTGATAGTAAAACCAGCTGTTGATTCTTGACATTTGTCAGAGGACCATCTCACTTCAACAGCACGACCTCTCTGTTTGATCTGTTGCTCACTTGCACGAATTGCAGCACGAATCTATCAATAAAACAATGGACATGATCATGGAATTTTTTAGTTTCAACAGATGTAGTCCATATTTAATATCTAGGACTAGACCAACCAATGTTAAGGTTTGAAGTACATTAAAACAGGCAAACCACAAAACAAATGGAGCTACTTTGGCATTTTCCTAGCATTGTTATTCTTTTCAGTCATGTTTGTCTCGTACTCTGAGTGACTTGGTCTGCTCATAAAATGAATTCTCAATAGGTTTAATAAAAAATTTGAACAGACCACAGTACAAACAAAACCACGCGCAGAAATGTACATAGAACTATATATATCCTGTACATGCTTTTATCCACATATATTTGTTTATACTGCTATCACATAGCATCTTCAGCATCAATAACACACTGTAGTAGTCAAGAGTATAATATCCTATTTAAGAGTAAACCCCCTAGCATAACACTTTTTCATTAACTTTTCAAAACATGGTATTAAATTACATGAACCTTGATAAAATGTAAGATATACGTGATAAACACTTACCTGATGGCTTTGTAAGGCATTTTGATTGACAAGAGGCAAACTGGACGGTGCACAGGGCAGGCAATCCAACGGAGAGCCAGTCAGCGTACCAGTTTTACCTTCCCCGATATTATTCCATACCAATGCACTGGGACAGCACAGTGTTATGGTTTGCAGTGCACAGCTTAAACTCAGAACAAGTGAGCGATGTTGGGCACAGTTGTTGTAATCAGAGAATACAGACACCACAGAATTCATAGAATTGTTAGGAGTTGGTGCTGAGGCTGTACCATTGGATGTCAGACTTGATCTGAAATATTACAAATACATCATCATTACCTTACATTGTCTCAAAATCCACATATTTAGCCCTGTAATAATGTTACCCTTTTAATCAACATGGTTTGGCCCCACCCATTATTATCAAAGATTTCTGTGGACCTATTTACATGGAATCAGGGATGAACAAACTAGTTACTAGTAATAGACCACTATGTGTTGCCATGACAGTTGTGTAAGTTGGATGTCAATTTACAGAACACAAAGTCTCCATCAAAGCCGTACCAGCTGATAGTTTTTGATAGGCATGCATTTACAGAACAGAAAATGACAAAGGAATGGATAATATTGAGATTATTACCCGACAGGTGACTGAGTCACATGGGGAGACTGACATCTTGTCTGTCCATCACCAGAATCATTGCATAATAATGCCAGCTTCCTTGCACAAAAGTATGCTAATCGCCGTGACAACACTTGATTCTTAGTAAACTCTTCCATATACTGAAAACAAAGATTCAATATTTCAGCAATAATGTACTCCATCCTGGACCATGATGGCTAAAAGCCAACTTTGCACAACATAATGTATGGAGGGAAGCTGAGTACATGACGCAGTGAAATGTTTGCTTAAGTCCATTATGAGCCAGGAGGGGGGTTTACATAATTGCTATTATTTTAGTTTTGGCAATGCCAGTGAATTTGTAGATGTAGAAAACATCTAGGGCCGCTGGATAATCAGATACATTATCAGTAATAATCTGGGGATGACATCACAAAATCCACTGGTATTGACAAAGCTATAAATTATAAGTAACCATGTACGACACAAGAGTGCTGAATTTTCAGCAAAGAATGCCTTAAGGTACAAATTGTCCATTTACTCTGAAGTATTCATAATGACTGAATATTTTAACTCAACTGCCTTAGGAAGGGCAAGATTCGTAATTTTTAGACACAGAATGATACTTTCAATGAAATTTGGCAATGACCTGAACAAGTTGTAACACTTCATATATGTACAACTGAAAGAATATGGTTGAAAAGTTTATAATACCTTTGAGACAATTTCCATTACATTTTCATAATAAAATTAACACATATTACCTGTAAAATTAAAGGCATCACAAGTTTGAGCAAGCCTTCATCATGCAATTTTATTTTTTCAAGAACTTCTACCAACCAAGTTAGAAATTCTTGACGATCCATCATTCCTTCCTGGAATTAAAGGGAAAAGAACATTATTCAGTCAGTTTTGAGATGCTGACAGGCAACAGAAAGTGGTCATTTGGTGGTGACAGGAGTTTGTCAATGTGTGATAAAAACAAAGGAAAGCATCAAAATCAACTGAAGAAAACTTTATATTTCCATTGTTGTGGTAGCAAATTACTAAACTTGAGGTGAATAAACATCACAACATCACTAATTTTACAAGAAATATGAGAAAACAGTGGAAATATTGCATTTTTGAGAATACAAAAAGAGAAATTTTTGATCAATGGTAAATTTGTGTTTGAAATTTGTAGAAGAAAATGTATATACAACTATTTGTCGAAGGTAGCAGTCCACTGTCCTGCTACAAAACTTACAGCATCAAAGTTAACCTTTGTGAAATTTGCATTACTGTACAGAAAAGAATATAATCTTACACCTCAATGGGCTGAGATAGAATATCTCACACAAACCAAGGTATTGAGCCTTACATTGATGGAAAAATTTATCCCATTCAGCTTCTACCCTTGTCACAGCTGTGGCAAAGCAGTAATGCTAAGGTGTCTTGGACTGGTAGCACAAGGACTTGCCACTGCAAGTTTTGCATTGTTGCCTTTCAAAATTGAATTTACCCAGTACTGCTTTCCTTTAATTGTTTGTCAAAGCATGGCGGTGTATATTACCTGTAATTCCCTATTTGAAACAGTTGTATTTGATATTATGACAGAGTCCTCAAAATCAGACAAAGCATTTTAGATCTTTCAGTGTCAGTGCGAGTCATGATTGAAAAAATGCTAGTGACACTGCGAAGCTGCCAATGACATGATTTATATGCCCATTCCACCAAGGGTTGTTTTGAGGGAGGGTCCTTGCCAAAATAAACATCCTTGGCCAGCTAAGTTGTCTACCTGTGTGCTAAGTTGTCTACTTGTGTACAGTGCCAGAGATAGCTTGCCATCACACGTAAGACAAATATGTAATCTGTTGGTACCATTTATAAAATTCATAACTGCTTACCTGATACAGGTATCTTGCTAATCTAGTTGTATAGTGCCATAATTTCAAGGCATGTTCAACTTCTGGTGGTGGTGTGGTGAAGGCTGTAGCTCCAGTTGTCATGATTGAGTGATAGTACTCAGAAACTTTATGAAGTTGATCTTTTAAAAACTTGGTAAATGCTTGTGTCCAGTCTAAATTCAAATACAGCACAAGATAAGGAGATTTTTAATGACATCAAAATTTAGATCAGACATGTCCTAAATATACAAATTACTTTGAAATTAAAACAATTCTACAATGGTGCAGGCATGAGCTTTCAATGTCAAAATGATTTTGGATGAGCCAGTAAGTAGGACAGTCACTGCAGTGCTTGTTAGGTTGACACCTCGATTGGTGTGAAACTTAGGTACATTATACAAATGAAATCTTACACACTCTGGACTTGTTAAAAATATATATACACCAGTATACCAATGCTATATACAGTCAAGTATGCAGCTGAAATAATTCCATTGATGATTCAATGAGATAGAATGAAATTTGGATACACATGACAAATAGGTAGAACTGTAGAACAAGAATTACAACATAAGGGCAATTTCTAAAAACACACAATCCTTGTGAGTACAATATAGATTTGTATTGAATTCATACCCTGTGACGGATCATTGTGAGTACAATATAGATTTGTATTGAATTCATACCCTGTGACGGATCATTGAGAGTACAATATAGATTTGTATTGAATTCATACCCTGTGATGGATCATTGAGAGTACAATATAGATTTGTATTGAATTCATACCCTGTGACGGATCATTGTAAGTACAATATAGATTTGTATTGAATTCATACCCTGACAGATCATTGAGAGTACAATATAGATTTGTATTGAATTCATACCCTGACAGATCATTGAGAGTACAATATAGATTTGTATTGAATTCATACCCTGACAGATCATTGAGAGTACAATATAGATTTGTATTGAATTCATACCCTGTGACGGATCATTGAGAGTACAATATAGATTTGTATTGAATTCATACCCTGTGACGGATCATTGAGAGTACAATATAGATTTGTATTGATTCATACCCTGACAGATCATTGAGAGTACAATATAGATTTGTATTGAATTCATACCCTGACAGATCATTGAGAGTACAATATAGATTTGTATTGAATTCATACCCTGACAGATCATTGAGAGTACAATATAGATTTGTATTGAATTCATACCCTGACAGATCATTGAGAGTACAATATAGATTTGTATTGAATTCATACCCTGTGACGGATCATTGAGAGTACAATATAGATTTGTATTGAATTCATACCCTGTGATGGATCATTGAGAGTACAATATAGATTTGTATTGAATTCATACCCTGTGACGGATCATTGAGAGTACAATATAGATTTGTATTGAATTCATACCCTGTGACGGATCATTGTGAGTACAATATAGATTTGTATTGAATTCATACCCTGTGACGGATCATTGAGAGTACAATATAGATTTGTATTGAATTCATACCCTGTGACGGATCATTGAGAGTACAATATAGATTTGTATTGATTCATACCCTGACAGATCATTGAGAGTACAATATAGATTTGTATTGAATTCATACCCTGACAGATCATTGAGAGTACAATATAGATTTGTATTGAATTCATACCCTGACAGATCATTGAGAGTACAATATAGATTTGTATTGAATTCATACCCTGACAGATCATTGAGAGTACAATATAGATTTGTATTGAATTCATACCCTGTGACGGATCATTGAGAGTACAATATAGATTTGTATTGAATTCATACCCTGTGACGGATCATTGAGAGTACAATATAGATTTGTATTGAATTCATACCCTGTGACGGATCATTGAGAGTACAATATAGATTTGTATTGAATTCATACCCTGACAGATCATTGAGAGTACAATATAGATTTGTATTGAATTCATACCCTGACAGATCATTGAGAGTACAATATAGATTTGTATTGAATTCATACCCTGACAGATCATTGAGAGTACAATATAGATTTGTATTGAATTCATACCCTGACAGATCATTGAGAGTACAATATAGATTTGTATTGAATTCATACCCTGTGACGGATCATTGAGAGTACAATATAGATTTGTATTGAATTCATACCCTGTGACGGATCATTCAGAGTACAATATAGATTTGTATTGAATTCATACCCTGACAGATCATTGAGAGTACAATATAGATTTGTATTGAATTCATACCCTGACAGATCATTGAGAGTACAATATAGATTTGTATTGAATTCATACCCTGACAGATCATTGAGAGTACAATATAGATTTGTATTGAATTCATACCCTGACAGATCATTGAGAGTACAATATAGATTTGTATTGAATTCATACCCTGTGACGGATCATTGAGAGTACAATATAGATTTGTATTGAATTCATACCCTGTGACGGATCATTGAGAGTACAATATAGATTTGTATTGAATTCATACCCTGACAGATCATTGAGAGTACAATATAGATTTGTATTGAATTCATACCCTGACAGATCATTGAGAGTACAATATAGATTTGTATTGAATTCATACCCTGACAGATCATTGAGAGTACAATATAGATTTGTATTGAATTCATACCCTGTGACGGATCATTGAGAGTACAATATAGATTTGTATTGAATTCATACCCTGACAGATCATTGAGAGTACAATATAGATTTGTATTGAATTCATACCCTGACAGATCATTGAGAGTACAATATAGATTTGTATTGAATTCATACCCTGTGACGGATCATTGTAAGTACAATATAGATTTGTATTGAATTCATACCCTGTGATGGATCATTGAGAGTACAATATAGATTTGTATTGAATACATACCCTGTGACGGATCATTGTAAGTACAATATAGATTTGTATTGAATTCATACCCTGTGATGGATCATTGAGAGTACAATATAGATTTGTATTGAATTCATACCCTGTGACGGATCATTGAGAGTACAATATAGATTTGTATTGAATTCATACCCTGTGACGGATCATTGAGAGTACAATATAGATTTGTATTGAATTCATACCCTGTGACGGATCATTGAGAGTACAATATAGATTTGTATTGAATTCATACCCTGTGACGGATCATTGTGAGTACAATATAGATTTGTATTGAATTCATACCCTGTGACGGATCATTGAGAGTACAATATAGATTTGTATTGAATTCATACCCTGACGGATCATTGAGAGTACAATATAGATTTGTATTGAATTCATACCCTGTGACGGATCATTGAGAGTACAATATAGATTTGTATTGAATTCATACCCTGTGACGGATCATTGTAAGTACAATATAGATTTGTATTGAATTCATACCCTGTGATGGATCATTGAGAGTACAATATAGATTTGTATTGAATTCATACCCTGTGACGGATCATTGAGAGTACAATATAGATTTGTATTGAATTCATACCCTGTGATGGATCATTGTAAGTACAATATAGATTTGTATTGAATTCATACCCTGTGACGGATCATTGTGAGTACAATATAGACTTGTATTGAATTCATACCCTGTGACGGATCATTGAGAGTACAATATAGATTTGTATTGAATTCATACCCTGTGAAGGATCATTGACTTGTCTGGATTTCTTGATCTTAGCCTCTGATATTACTGCATAGTATGCTGAGGTCATTTTCACAAACCATGTTGCTCTGATTGTAGGCACTGAGTATTCACACAGGTAGCTGAACACTTCTTCTTTCCTGTTGAACATAGGCACCTGAAAATACAGAGAATAAAGAGTGAAAACACTCACATTAAATACACAAACTCCATTACAATTTGAGATATTAACTTTGAAACCATCACATATTGATTCTGGCTAAATATTTAGTCTTCTACGATCTTTGACAATGTTTTTGAAATGACAGGAAGATCTATTTGAAATCATTGAAGGTTTGTCTGGCATGAAATATGTGGTTGTTTGAGCATAAGTCTTTCCGGTGTTTTATTTGTCTTTGTCTAACTGGGAAGTGGGAACTCATACTCAGTCAAAATAAGTAAATCTGTCAATAAAACATACTTTGTTTAATCACACTTACACCAACAAACACTGATCATTTTACAAAACAAACCATACAGACTTTATCTTACCCTTTTAGCAAGAAGCATTAATGACTTGTTTCCAGCCAAATCTTGGAACCATGCTTGTAAGGAGTTCTTGGATCTTGCAGTCACCTGAATAAAATCATTATTGATCAGTTATTAACCACAAACTAAATTTATGATTGCAACCACATAACAAAATGTCTGTTTCTGATGATTTATGATTGTTTCCTTGTGGGTAATCATTTTGGTCACCTCATCACCTTGTGGGAAATCATTTGGGTCACCTCATCACCTTGTGGGTAATCATTTGGGCCACCTCATCACCATTGTTGACCAAAAACTTTGGTAGAAGAACATGCCCGATAACAAGTTGACATACCTTATACAAAATCTGAAGAACTCATAGGTTGATGATTGATAAATTATTTCAGAGATAAATGTTACTGTATGTCTATCAATACTTACAGGCCAGAAATTATCTTTACTTATTTGCTGTTTCCTTTTTCCTGTATCTTGAAAGGTATTCAACTTCTGTTTTTCTGCAATTATTGCACTGAAGTACGTACCAAACTGAAAAGGAGAAATACATAAGTATGCTGATGTCTATGAGTGGTCAACGAGTAAACAAAACCTTGTTATTATTATCATTTTTGTTGTGTGCAATCTCTTGTGAAATTCTGCGGTGAAACATTCAAAATATACTTCCACTTTCAAGCATTTGGACAAAATTCTGCAATATTTGGGATACGCAGTGGAACTAATAAAGTAATTCTTCAAAAGTAAATGTCTTTGAAAATGATTCATCTTCATAATGATCAGATGGTTACACACTACAGAGCAAAAGGAATATTTGTCACTACAACTGATTTGTAACCTGTACTCATATTTCAAATGTTGTATGGGTGTTTCAAGCTGAATTTCAGTCAATTTTAGACCGTGTATTTAACTTGCTCTTGTCTTTGAAGTCTAAGCACAACATGTGTGGTTCATATTTACAAACCTTGACCATACATGATTGAATAGTGTTCATCAACACCTACCCGACTTGGATTAATGTTACTGTGTCTGGCTGTTCCATACTGAAAACAAAAAGATATAATTGTTTAATTCTACGCAATCCTCTACACACAGCATGGGTACAGTTAGAGCAAAAATAAACCAGTTAACCTTTTCCTGCCAAGTCCATATTTCACCACCAGGTCAAGATGGTTAAAATTAATGAAACACAACATATTCCATATGGTGTATTTTAACATAATACTGTACATTTGAAGGCTGTTGAAAACATAAATACTGTAAACTTGATTTTTTTGGACTAAAGATGCTATAACAGACCAAACCAAGTGGGTGAAAATACATCATATTTTGGCTCAATACTGCTTTTTACTGACTTGGCTGATGGGGAAGTGATATTGTCTGGCAGGAAAAGGATTAAAGATAACAAAATCCCCATCTTTATCTATATCTTTGTCTATTAAAATGTATGCATTTTAACTTATCACATGATCAGAGAAGATCACAGACATGATGATGTCCTGTAGCAAGCTATCAGTAAGGTTTGTGCCTTTCAAGAATAGATTGTGACAATGTTGCAAAAATGACCACTTTGAACTAGCTCAACAGATGCTACCATATTGTGTACAGAAGACATTTTTACAAATAATTAAATTTATACAACAACAAACGCTTCCCTCTGAGGTTCAGTGTTGCCCTGATGATGTCATGTGATACTGTACTTTTAATGTAATTATGTTGATGAAACTTTCAATGTAATAAATACCTCATCTCCAAAGAATGGCGTATTGCTGAATCCCTGCTTGACGTTAGTGGCTGTCAGTTCATCCTGTAATTACAAATCAACACTTCAGCATTCACAGAGATTTCCAATATCAACATATTGTCATCACCAGTGTTCCCTACTTGATGCAGTCAGAAATTCTGCTTGTATAAAGACAAAACAGACCCTGCCGAGGGTTGTAAATGAGAGCTAACGATTGGCACCCTGTGTTAAAAATTGAGACACACGATACCATTCCATTCATGAAAGTCTCTATGGAATAATTAGTTTATTGAAGCAACACACTTTTATGAGATCACTGCTGTAGGATCACAACCCCAGACAAAGCTGGTATCAAGAGACTGGACAGATCACTGTATCTCTGGGAAAGATATTTCATCTTTTACAACATGTTTTTAGTTTATCAACTGCGGGGGCTCATCTTCATGCTCTGGAGTGCCTATTACGTTTTCAACAACTTATTTTTGTGAAAACTGATAATGCATTTTTTCCAACAGAGTTTATAATACAGGGATGGTGGCCATATTTCTCAAGAACTAATTTGGACAGATACCCCTGATTTTTATTCATGATTTCAAAAGGGAGTGACTTACGTTTCCTTAATCAGAAAGTTCAAGCAAAAGTAAAGTGTTTCAATTTTGAGGTGCATACTACCTAGAGTACTTAGACATTGTATGGCTGCACGATGACATTGATTTCATAATACATACATCATTTTGCCATAGAAAGCAACAAGCACATGTACATTATATCCTTATACAAAGATCTATTTGCTTAGCTATGAAAAATTCAAAAACAGAATGGCCATTTAGAGGTAATGTTGGATCGTACTGAAACAGATATTGATGTACCAGTATGTACATCTCAGTACATTGTCCTTATAAATTTTTATTGGACTCTGTTCATGTCTGAGTAATGAATTTCCAGACATGACAAAGCAATCACAACAGACTATCCTTTAGCAGTCCTATTCAATCATATCACAACAAACCTGTATGTGCATGTGAAAATCAATCAAAATGTCAAGTGCAATGCCATTGAACCACAATAAAACTTCGTTTATAATGCCCTACAACAAAGAAAATGAAAACACCATAAAGGACCTGCAAACCAAGTTTTCAAGCCACATGCATGTGATTTCTGAAATGCTTTATTTCAATGCAGGGCCATAGCCCATCGCACAACACAAAAATACAAAGTCTAGAAAACGTGAGATGGTACATAACTTCAGCTACACTGGCAAAACAGGAGAATGGTATTTGGAATTAAACTTTATACTACAATAATTCTAAATCAATATCAAAATTTATATAAGCTGATTAATAATGCATAAGTTCTAGAGCTTGTAAAGTGTGTTCATTTTGGGCAACACACTGGACAAATTTGCCAGGTACTTACTCATGTACTAATAGAAAAATAACAAGTTGCTATACTCAAAATCATAATGGTATCCATTCGAGTTAGATTTAACATAATTTTTTAAAAACCTTCACAGCAGAAACTTGCAAATCAAATTCCACAGCAAATGAAAACTGGTTTCTGAGAAGATAATGGTTGGCAAAAAATTGAAAAAACATGAGAAAAAGTCACTATCAAACTAAAAAATTATAGGTATCTTCATAAATGAATAACTCTGCATAATATCTACTCAATCAGAGCACTATTAGTGAAAACCAACAACAAACAAACACACACCATGGAGGTCGAAAAGATCCATGAAAGGTATCATACCTTTCATGGATGCACGTACAAACAGTAAAGTAAAGAATGACAGACAAACACTGGCTTTTCCACCTATCAGATTAGCTGAGGTTTTTCTAAATTATCTAATCACCCCTCCCAGAGGTTTTTTGTGAACCCTTAGTACCTCAGGCTCACAGTCATGTCTCTCACTCAGTACATGGTATTATGCAAGACTTGAGATTGGTAGGTAAGGCTGCCAATCTCCAGGTTTGCCTTGTTATCTTTGGTGATTGCTAGCTAGGTATATGTATACACAAAAGCTCCATGTACGGGGTAATATAGACTGTGTACTATTACGTACACTGTCGCAGTTAATATGCTGAGCTATACATTAAGTAGTACAATGTACAGTGATGTTTATTTATTCCTGCCATTCGGTTAACAGGATATTATTAAATACCTGGGATCATTTCTCCCAGTTGTAGGGGGAGAACACATCCCTGTCCAAGCGACAAGTCAGGCGCAAATCAGTCTATTAACTCAATTCTTCCAGATGCTCATCCTCACGTATAATCGAAGAAAAATTAAATGTTTTCATGTGGTTCGCATTTTAGTGAGCGACACGGATGATATCCGGTGATTCTGATGAGCGTCATACTGGCGATCTCGTCGTCATTTGTTGCAGCTTTGATCTGCACAGAACACGAAAATTTGAGATCAAGGTACACTGTTAGTGATTAATCTTACCTCTTTCTGTTTTGGATCTTGAAGATAAACATCTGGGGGTCCAAGTCTTGATCTTTTCAGCGGCCGGTTTTCGGCACATATTCCACCACAAGCCGCCGCCATTTTGGAATACTCCGTAAACATACAGAGGGCGCTCTGTTGCCCCCAGTGGGACAAAAAACGGATATATTGAGCTCAGGTAGAACTTACATACTTAGGGACATACATACTGGTCAGTTTCTTCGGCCGGGGGGGGGGGGGGCGGTGGACGGTGGATTATTTTTTGCCGACGTCAAAAAGTGGCTGATCCCCCACTATTCCAACTTTCGAAAACAGGGTGACCTCCCCTGCACGCGACAAAGGTAAAACAAAAGGTGGGAATATAAATTCAATAATTCAGTATATGCATATATATATATATATATATATATATATATATATATATATATATATATATATATATATATATATATATATATATATATATATATAATTTTGAGGGTATATTTTAGACATTCAGTGATTCTGTTTTAATGAAATTGTTATCATGTCATTTGTAAGATACGAACTAAAAAGTATCGATTCTTGATAAGTTTGAATACAGTTTTTGAATGAGCTGTTGTAAGAAAAATACGATTGTGAAATATTAGGGCATGTTGTTTTCTAATACTGAATTCTCATAAAGAATACAGAAAAGTATCAGGGACTTGTCATGCTTTTCATATTAACTGCAGATTTCATAATAGTACACTTTGCAAAACAGACTCAATTTACAGACATCAAGATAGTTCTTACATATTACCACGCCCAAAGGGCGCACCGAAAAATATTTAACATCCAGATGTCTCTGATATGTATGCCACGGTCTGTTATATGAAAGTCATGCGGCTGAAGGGCGTGCTGAAAAATATATTTGATATTTTAAAGTAAAGCACCAAAAAAATTTAAACATACAGATATCTCTGATATACATATGTCTGATATATTAAAGTTTCGTACTCTGAGTGGGCTCTGAAAAATATGTCTTATTATTATGAAAATTACGCGCCCGAAGCGTGCGCCAAAAATGTCACTGAATAATGAAATGTGTAACTGGCACGATGCATTTTAGGCAAGTATGAGCCCGTGTCGAAATTCAAAACACACTGACCCCCTATTGGGTATTTCAAAAACATGGTGACGCCCCCCCCCCCCCCCGCCCATCATCAAAGTCAAAAACAGGGTGACCCCATAAATCCACCAGCCCTCCTCAGGCCGAAAAAACTGACCAGTCCCTTAAGCTGTAGTGCATTACAAATGTCATGCTCACACAAACACAACAAACAGACAGGGATTTACAACCTTTTTTCTAGACCCTTTAGGTACTGTACATCATAAATCATTTACATCCTTAATATAATTAATGTTAATTTATTTTACATTCACCACACCGTCTTATAACGGCATTAAAGTTTAGTTGTTACGACCTGGGTTAGCGTGTAAATTCTTCCCGTGTTCCCCACGTCAAAATTAGTGGACCAGCCCAATCACTCAAACATCAGAAGATGGAAAATTTGGATATTTGGATATTGTATATCTTTGCGTTAACTATACATGTATGTTTGGCTTCGCATAATATAGTGTGTAAATATCTACAATTATATTTCAGTCTGGCATTAAATTCACTTGTCAACTATAACAATGTCCACTATAACTTCGGTCTACTACACATATACACTCTAATAGCAAAAGCGTGGTTGGAAAGACGTTTTTCATGCAAGACCCTGCTCTTCTTACTGATTGTATTGTGTCTAAGAAACTTAAGATTTTTTATGCAGCTGTGCTGTTGCTAATTTCAGTGATTACTGCATCATCTTATGCACAAGTGTACATCTCTGACTCTGATATGTCCCCAACATTGTTTTACACAATTTACAAATGATTTAAATATTTTACTAAGTTTCTCTGTACTTTAATGTTCTTTCCTGTGTACACCGTATCAATTGTCCAAGTTTCTACAATGTTCCCCGCAGTATCCTAGATTTTAACTTGACTTCTGTACTCAATACCGAACATGGTTAACTTTCAAGCAAAATGTTGCATTTTCACGAACGTAAGTTCATTTTCCATTACAAAAAATGTATTTTGCGTGCATTCTGGATGCCGTCATAACAGGATGTAACAGGATGTAACAGGATGTAAGGCCATGTAGATACCATCAAAATAGCCAATTACGTCAGCCCTTTGTAGCCAAGGCTCGGGAAGGCTACATGAGTTTAATAGAAACGTTCTAATGTTGTTTCGAAGTCGCTTTTTTGAGTGTCCTTAGATGTGGGAAAGATAGAAACAAACAGGACGATGAAAAAGGTCAAAGCTACCCCTGTTTTGTTTATCAATATACGTCTTGTGTATCCCTTCTTGAATACTAGTAACCGATTAGATATTAAGGTTGTATGCGCCTCGAAAGTAAGACTTAAAACTTTTGCACAAACTTTCCTCAAGAAATATTTCAACCACTGTCTTTCAAAATCAAGAATAAAAACTAGGGGTCACCATGCAAATTTTGGTACAAGGGAAAGAAATTACCAAAGCTTTACCGATATTTGAAATTCCAAAATGGCCGCCATCCCCGTATTAACTCTGTGGAGAAAAATAGTTTTCGATTTTCGAATAAATTTGGACGATGAAAAATATTGTTACACCAAGGGCTTTAAAATGAGCCACCAAAGAATTGTAAAAGTTTGAGAGCCTGACTATCTATCCCTGAGTAGCATTGGAGTGCATATATGAAGTGAACTGGTCAATCAACAGCACTGTGATATGCGACAGCACAAAACTGAACGGATGTCTCGGGACCGATCCTATTTAACGGGTCCCAAACGGACCCAAAACGACCCCTTAACAAACGCACCAAAACGAAGCCACCTATGGACTATTTCGAACAAAAAGGCATCAAAGATGATACGGAGGATGTACGGTTAAAAAGCTGTCATTGTGTACAACTCAAAGATTACTCACTAAACATAATGAACGGTAAACATGGTAAGGGGAGATTGCTCAAAAATGATAAACAAACAGGAGGTATTTATTCATTGCTTTACAGTCGTTTGACCATCAAATACTCATACTTCTATCTAATAGTGTTAGTGTCTATAAACACTGCATCTGACTATAAACTGTCCTTGTATTTTCTTGCAGTAACGTGTTATTTTTTTTTATTCAGAGAATAGTGAGAGAGTTTAAATTGGTATAGATATGGTGTTTATATACATAAAAACATAGAATGTATAAATGTTGTTCGATGCACAGCTCCAAAGTTGTAATTGGACTGGTGGAGGTCAGGTGGGATTTGTTATTCTAGGTATCACCGAATGACACTATTTCGACATTATGATTTCAAAAGTTAAACATCGGAAGGGAGATTTCCCCACATAACCTCTCTCAGTTTAATCGCTTGTAACTTTCCCACGTAACCTCTCCAAGTCTGTCACTTGTTCAAAGCCGTTGTAACCGGGTATCAAACAGTAGTACATGATTTCGAGATATTTTATTGCTTATTAAACACTTAACTGTCCTAGTATTGTGTACCACAACATTCATTTTTGAAATGGTATGGGATTGTGCACTCCATTCCTATGGAATGGAAAACAAATGTGAATCCAAATGACTACTTACAGCTTTGCAACGTGATGATGACGAGGTCAATATTTTGTTCCCTGGTACTTCATATAATCTATTACAATGTAAGGCAAATGTCATAACACCAAAGTTAGTTGACAAACGTTGTATACCACCAAAAGCCAAACTGTACTTCAATAGCATCCTTAATACTAATGTGCACGCCTGGGAAACACTTTATTTACTGCCACAGAAACTTACAATTGATACTAAACTGAGAGACTTTCAGTGGAAGGTTTTACACAACATTTTACCAACAAAGATTAAATTACACAAAATGTTTCCAGCAATGGTGGTATCTCCTGCCTGCACATTTTGTGGTGTAGAAAATGAGACTTTATTACATCTGTTTTGTAATTGTGTGATGATCACTCAGTTTTGGCAAACCATTCACCGTATGGGGTAATTATTTGAAATGTAGATTTCCTATACCTGCAGAGACTATTCTATTGAGAGACCCCATGTTGACTACATTATCAAACTTTCTTCTTCTAGCTGCAAAACGGTACATTTATTTATGTAGATGTGACAAAAAAGACCTTTCATTTATTGCTTTTAGAACATTCATAAGTAACCTACAAAGAATTGAACTGTACATTGCCGGTTCCCAGACACTTCGCACCAAAACCACTTCGCACCATACCATCTCGTCCCATACCATTTCGCACCAAAACCACTTCGCACCAAAACAACCTCGTACCAAAACAACTTCGCCCCAAAAGTCACGTCGCCCAAACCATTTCGCCCCAAATTTTAAACAACTGAAACAATGTTACTTTGCCCCAAACTTATCGCCAACCGGCAAAGCTGAAAATAACCAACCACTACCATCGAAGTTTTCATAACCTTTCTGTCAACCCAGGACTGAAATCTTGAAAGAGTACAAATTTCGAGGAAATACGCGCACCGCATCTGAGTTGTAGCATTGCGTGTTTCTTTTTTCTAATGTACCTTTTATGGTTACATGCAACAATAAATGGGTCGTGGTAGCCAAAATGTCCTGACACATTAATGCTTCCAAGTTGCAGGTAAAAACAACGTTATGATACATCGTGGCATTGTTGTTTTAGGACGAGTTGATGGTACAATACTTGGGGCGAGGTGGTTTTATTTCGAGGTGATACTTGGGGCGAAGTGGCATTGGACGAAGTAGTATTTGGGACGAGGTGGTTTTGGTGCGAAATGGTTTTGGGACGAAGTTGTGTGGGGCGAACTGGTTTTGGTGCGAAGTGTCTGGACCCCACATTGCCAAACAAAAGGGGCCGTCAGAAAACATGAAAAGAAATGGAGTGACATCACCCAGCTTCTAGACCCATAAGAGGATATTTATTTATACCAACAATCTTATTAGAATAGACTTTTCACTTTTACAGAGATGTAAACTAAAAAGTTTTTTTTCTTTTCAACTATGACAGCAATAAAACGACATTAAATACAAAAAAAAACTGTCCTAGTATTAAAGCAGTGACTAATATAATCGCAGAATATATGAATCAAATGTATCAGTTGTTGACTGTGTAATTGTGGAAGTAAATATAACATTTATACACACTTTAATAGTGCCAGATTGATTTGCACAAACTGTCAGATCTAATAGCCCCTGTGACTTACATACACACATATACCTACCTACTTACCTACCTACCTACCTACCTACCTACCTACCTACCTACATACAATACATACATACATACATACATACATACATGCATACATACATACATACATGCATACATACATACATACATACAATACATACATACATACATACATACATACATACATACATACATACATACATACATACATACATACATACATACATACATACATACATACATACATACATACATACATACATACATACATACATACATACATACATACATACATACATACTACATACATACACACATATGTAGTATATATATATATATATATATATATATATATATATATATATATATATATATTGTGTGTGTGTGTGTGTGTGTGTGTGTGTGTGTGTGTGTGTGTTGTGTGTGTGTGTGTGTGTTTGTGTGTATATGTATATAGAATCATAATGAAGAATACATCCCAAACAACTTCCGCCTCTGAAACTACTTCTGTGCACAGCCCATGCATACTGTTCACAGTCCACTTGCTGACGTAGGTTTATTGATAGATACCAACGTCCTTCTCACACACTGGGGTGAAGTATTTGATACCAGGGAGGGAACAAAAGAAAATATTTGGACCACTATGACGGCAAATTATTTTCCCGTAAAGTGAAAAGTGATAACAGATTTTACGGACAGTGGATCAAGGCAGTATATTCTTCAAACTTGTGCAGAGAACTTCTAAAACACAATTACCGGTGTGGCACGATGTCTTTGTCTTATTAATAAAATGAACAATCTCTAGCGTATATTTCTCTCACCACTGTGAAGAACTCACACATGAAGTATTTTGCAACATCACGTCAGTAAATGTGTTAATCGCGACGCTATATTTAATCTTTGCAAAAAGTTTACGTCTCGTCATGATAGAGTCTGGAGTCTTCGCCAAACATCTTTAAAATGTAGGTCATCTTTGCCAAGGTGTTTTCTTTAGAATACTACATGTAATTGTGTGTGGCCTTGAAAAGAACTATCAGGCCTGAGCATTGACGCTTTTACGCCTTGTACTTTCGTGGACACCGTTTTATTGGTGTAAACACAATCACCTGTGTTCTATTCCTCTCTGCGCCTTTGCGACCCATAGACGTGTGTACATATGCCTGAGAAGAAGGCATATACACACGTCTATGAGGCTCATAGGCGCACAGCGGAATAGAACACAGGTGACTGTGGTGTAAAGGACGTGTTGGAATTACCTGGAGTCGTTTTTTTGCTACGATGTTTGTGATGTGAAATGTAGCTGAGTGTATTTGTAAATGAAGTGACTTTATGTGCGATCTAAATTTTAGCGCTGGCATGCTATCATATTTTGGCTAACTAAGCTTACTCATGAGATTGTGATATTTACTATTTACAGGTACGGTGCTTTTACATCCGTGACGGTGAGCTTGCGGCAAGTCGGGACTTTCACCGGGGATTTCCAATTGCAGGGTTTGAATGAAGATATAACAATACAATAAGACCCGGATGTGCTCATCAACAGCCTCACAACAATACAGTCGGACCCGATGTGCTACTCACCGGTTATTTCCACCAGCAGAGTTTTGAATAGCCACATACAACATGACAGAACCCGGATGTGCTCATCAAAGCGGATGTATCAGAATTTAAAACAAGCAACTTTGCTGAAGTGGATATGTCTTGAAAAAGAGAGAACAATACACACATTGTTATTATTAGGTTTAGTAGATGAGCTTCAGCGTTGGTATGTTGGAGCAAAAATGTACATTATTACTATTATTTTACAGTTTTAACGATGCCTGTGAATTTGCAGATGCAGAAAACATCTGGACCACGAGATAATCGGATACATTATCAGTAATAATCTGAGGGTATGAAACCATCAAATTCAATGGCATTGACGAAGCTGTAATATACTTATATGAGAGAGAGAGAGAGAGAGAGAGAGAGAGAGAGAGAGAGAGAGAGAGAGAGAGAGAGAGAGAGAGAGAGAGAGAGAGAGAGAGAGAGAGAGAGAGAGAGGAAGAGAGAGAGAGAGAGAGAGGGGGAGGGGGGGGAAGGATTCCTTCTGCTTAAAACAAATGCATCCCGTTGATCATCGTTGAAAGCGGATTATAAAAAGCAATGAACATATGAAAGTACTGGGACTTTCCAAAGTTAGGTAGCAGTGTTGTTTATTGAATAGCAGATCTATTCAAATGATGTGGACAGTGATTGGCCAAGGAGCGTGAAAAGAACCCAATAGGAAGCATGCAAGTGGTTGTTACCACTTAGGAATCAATATTCATTATTTAGGAGAGTTGGGTTCCTCTGAGAGACACCGTCAATTTAACTTAGTCAAGTTTTGGTCGCTCATCGGTAAGCAGTACCTTAACTTTCGATGCGACATTGATACAAGTGACTTCATCAGCAGCATGGGTTTAACAGGGATGCTATCACAGATGCTGATCTGTGTCTCCTTTGTTATCTGTATCTTCACTTTCACTGAAGCTGCAGATTTCCAGTCGTCTCTCTCTTGGCAGGCAGCTGACACACTCCTTCAGTTGCAAAATGTCCTCGATGACCCGGAAATCACCGGTGAGTAAATATTATTATGATAATCGTTAGTAAAGACGCTCGTTTCTTTTCTTGTAGAAGATTAAACATGTCTTGCCTGTTTGAAGTAAAAGAAAGTCTTTCGAATTCGTTGAAAATGTGAAGCTGTGACGACAAAAGATTCCTTGTTGAGTGAAATTCCAATCGATGTCAAATCAAGAACAAGCTTCGTATCTGTTTCCCTTCCGACTTCCAGTTGAATCAATCTTACACCTATAGGCCTACTCTTGACATTTTGCGATGTCTGGTCAATCGAGAAATAGGCCTGCAAGTTCTTGCCAAAATTACTACTGTGTACAGAAAAATCCTGCGAAAAAGTAAAAATCTTAGTGGAATTTTATGCATCAAGAAGAGGGCTCTGTGGATAGTCTAATTCGTATTTTCTTGCAAATTTAAGATGCATAATTATTTGCGATACATCACAAAATTTATAACTGGAAAATGTTGCAATATGTTCAGTCTCCTTGCTGTGGTGCCTAGCTTGACTTACTCTCTATTATTAGTTGTGAATACATGTACAAGGGAATCTTTTCACTGGTTGCTGTTGGAATTTCATGTTCCGCAGACGCACTAAAGACCAACCCGGATCTTCATTTAGCGAACCAGGATGTAGATATGTTCTTTCTATGCTTTCACTGTTCACTTAATCGATGCAAGCCACTTAGCGTCAATTTGCTCACCGCAAAGATATTAAAGAAAGTACACTGAACACTTTGGGAGTGCGTGTGTTGAATCGTGATGCCATGTAATGGGTTTGAGCAGAACATAAACTCGATTACTTGACATGCTGGGAAAGCACGGAACCACCATGACGTGTTTCAATGAGAGTACAATCGATAACAGTCTTCAACCACGCCCAATGTTACAGTGCTGAACGAGCAGTCAATAAATAAGGCCACAAATAGTAGTTCTCAGTGTTTACTTTTTTTGAAATATCTCAGTGTTATAATCACAATGCTGTGCAAAAGTCCGCCCTAATTGTTTGTTGAAAGCCAACAATAAACACCCAGTGCACCTGGCTTTTATTAGAGAACAATGAAGAGTAGGCATATTGAACAGACGTAGACAAGGCAGTGGACCTGCCAAAAAAGTCTAGTCAACGCACATTTCAAATTAATTCTTGAATACCCCATCGAAACACAGCGTATAAATTTCGAAGATTACTGGATTACTACAATCAGATTATTTCGCATAAATGACTCTTGATACATGTATTTATCCCAAATTGCTATTCATTATTAGTTTCTTTATCTTCATCGTTCCGTAGATATCTTATCGATCGTTTTCATACGTCACTCTGCAAGGCACATCGATGACGTCACTCTCAGACTTAAAGCTAAATATTTTCCTCATCCTCATTGACAGGCGACCTCCAGCAACGGTAAAAGTGTGAACTAAACCACTCAGAGTAATATGCTTCACGAAAACGGAAGCTTTAAGGTTTTCTTACACTCTGTTCAAAGCAACATGAAACGGTCTCGAGCTATCATAATCAAGAATAAAAGTCGGCAATTACCGTGGAGTTGGGGCTCAGTCCCTCCGAGGGAATGTGATCAGAGGTGCACCTTATAGCAGAGTTAACGATCATATTAGAGACTGAAATTGGTCGTCATATTTTGTGTAACTAAATGGATGAATAAAACCAAATTTTCATGACATCAATCTTCTCCAAACATATCAAACTAGTTTACAGATCTGTACTGAAGAGCGAAGCGTTGTAAGCGTTGTGAGAATCAGAAAATCTGTTCCATCGGCACACTAAATAAGCCTTACGTTAAATATTCTGCACATTTTAGCTTTTCACACAATATGGCAGCACCCATGGTAATAAAATCGATTCAAAACTCAGTCGAATACTGCTGTATTATTGTCTGGATAAACCCTGATATGGTTATGATGAGTCTTTTCGGTGATATGAGTATTCGATTCAGTCATGACTCCATTGTATTAGTAAGGTCAGTTATAAGTTCTTCAATTCTTTTTCGATGCGTGAAAAAGATGCAACATTTTACAGTTTGTTAATTCGTGTATTATTTTTGGGAAAAAATGCTGTAAAAATTAATGTTTAATGTAGAAAGTTGGATGTCAGCAAAGTTATCGACATACCCGGAAGATTCATTTTGCTATCATTTCACCTAATCGTTTGTGTAATTTTGAAATTTCCGTGATATCGTAATTTATGCAAAGAAAATAATTAACAATTCGTTATGATATCACTTCACGCAATGTTGCTTACACTCAGCTATAGGGTTACATTCAGAAACTGCGTTTGGTTGACAGGTATAGCAATCTATCGAATAGATTTCCAATGTCCATGCATCAACAATAATTCGAATTGATCATTTTGAGGTACTCAACTTCTTATATATAATCCCGTGAAATTTTTCTCAGTTTGACGTCATCGTATAGGAGTTTTTTTCGCGGAGCCGTACAACTTCGAGCCGAAAAGTTGATGCTGGGTATACCTAGTCGCAGCATCAACTTTTCGTAAAATGTCATGAAAGCACGGCATCGATCGCGACAGCTCGGTCTGTACACCCAAGCGTCATGGCGAAGTGCAGAAAAAGTTCCGGTTGATGACGTAGAACAGGGGTAATTCTGATTTCTTATCCGTCTACGTCACACAGGTGGCGATTCGGGCCAGTTCATGTGATAATACGTTGAATATACGAAGCACATCATATACGATTATATGTACAAAAAAAACCCAAAAACAATATAAGTAAAATGACTTCCATCGACCTCTCCCCCTCCACATACTTTTGCGTTTTTTCTTTAATAATGTCTGCTGGAAAGAAGTTGACGAACTGTGGTCACTCAAAGAAACGAATATGTGGTTTGTTCACTGGAAGTGTCCGAATTTTTTTGCTTATTCAGATGAGCCGATGGCAGTCTATCGGAAGGATCTCGACAAGGACTACGTGGCATACTGGTTAATTGAGATCAATAAGAGCCAGTATCTGGTACTTTCTGCTGACGTTAAGACTGGTGACTACCGATTAAACCAGCAAGGAGACTTGCCCAGTCCTATCACCCGCATGTCCAACATTGCTGTCACCAACAATGATCAGTGCTACAGGTTCTACATGATGACACCAGAGGGAGCTATGTTCTGTGAAAACAAGGATGGGAAAGTGATATCATCGACCCTAGATGATACATTCAAATCCATTTCGAAGGTAACACATAGCTACATTGACCATGAACAACGTCTTCATGCGAAAGAAATTATTTGCTCATGTTTACTTGAACACCTTTTTGATATTGTAGGTTTACTATCTGATGATTCGGGGTTTTTTTGTTCATTCTGTTACTCTTGTTATACGGAGAGCAAAAGTAAATTCTTCCTAAATCGATTTGCCCATGAGATAACAAAGTTAATTTTGTAACTTTCAATAGATACGCCGTCAATTCATTTTGTGCCGAACAACCCTTATGTTGCCTCCTAATTGTCCTGATGTTAATTTCAAATTTTCACTTAATGCCATGAAATAACTTTGTGGTGGGAAAAAAACTTTTTCTGACTGAGAAATGGTTTACTTGATCGAAAATGAATGGAAAAGAAATCATCCGTCATGGTACGACACTCGCTTGATTGTTCATTTATTTGTTGTGTACTTTTTAATTCATTGATTCTTTGTTGTGCAGGGCAAGAATATCAGCAGTGATGATATTCACGGAGGTATCTATAAGCATCTACCGGCACTGGAAAAAATCTGGAAACGTAAAGCAATGGAAGTTGACGAGAGCGGTGAGTGGGCGGCCATGGCAGTGTACAGTGCCCTCAACGACGAAGATGTCAAGAGAGATGAGGAAAATGACCGACCAATATTTGGTTTCAATGATGAGACGTATGGTGAACAAGCCATTGCTCCAGGTATGTATCTGTCACGATTCTGTGATGATAAACTGAAAAAAGCGATAGTATATTACTGGAGACAATTCAAAACAGGTCAATATTGAAAAACTTTACTGTCTTCCTATATATATCCATATCCTTTGGTAGCTGATCAATCATGCACATGCTGGTATTTTGTCCTGTTAAAACGCTGGCTGTTTCCTATTGATTCCCATAATCAACTTTACTGCGTAAGAAAACAATAACAAAGAACAAGAACAGGGCGGTAGCCTGAGCGAATCGCAAAGGGAGCAAGAACCCAGCTCAGCTAGGATTTGAGCAATTTACATGAATTTACATTATTGACAACGTAGGAAAATTCGGGGCCAGTATTGTGCTTTAGCGCCTATCACTTTCAGCTGAAATAGGCTCCTGATAAATATTCCATGCACCTGTCAAGAATGTTGATAAGAACTGAAATGTTCACTCCACCATGAACATTACCTCACTTGTTAGTTCTACCAATGACTTTGATGTAACTTAAGCCATTTGTATATATACCAGTATGTATAAACATGCATTCTGATTAAATTTGCTTTCATGCCATGAATGTAATAATATGCAATTGGAAAGTGAGACAAGCAACTTGAGGATGGCGGCAAGGTATTTTTTCAGACATCATGTATCAGACAATGAACATAACAACTTCAGGCTGCAAAATGAGAAATCTCTGCTGACATAGAGTTTACTTTCTTTTCAGGTGATTCAGTGAAAATTGCAATTGATAACACAACAACAAATATGAGGATGAAATTTTTACCATTTGAAGAAGGAATGAAGGAAACGGAAATGATGCAGTGGCAGGCAGCATTGTGCAAAGTTGTAATCAACATCTGTGATGGAGGTGACATTGTCACTGAGTCCACAATCCTAACTAATGGTCATGGACATCGATATTTACGGGTTGAGATAGTAGATGACCATCAGTATGTGTCTTCTGTACTTGAAAACCGAGAAATTGGTTTCCAGGTTGAGCAACATATGCAAGATGGAACTGTTGCTGTTCGCAGATTTGGAATCGACCTGACAGATGAGAAGCCCCGCCGTAGAAAGCGGGACACCGAGTGGTCTGAATGGGAAGAGTACAAGATACCACTGGAAGAATTTTTTTTCCCTGATTACGAAGAACATATGGTTGATGAGTGTGGGAGTGGTTCAGCTGCAGTCAGCTGGGCGATGATCTTTGGTTATTATGACAGACTGGGCAGTGCTATCCTGACGTACGGACATGAAACAGCCTTGTTTCGATGTGGTCCTGATGGTACCACAGGAAGTGATGAATGCCAAGCAGACATGACCCTGACAGATAGAATGAAACCATACATAGAGCACCTTCGTACCTTACTGGACACTGAGTGTTATCGAGGCAATGCAGTGGTTTTACAAAGCGACCTTGACAACGTTGAACATTTCTTCAAAGAGCGGGGCGGAGACCATATTAATGTCGAGACAACACAGGGCTACTGGTTTTGGAACAATTTGGTGTACTTTCCTCGACAACATGTTGCTGATTACGTCGCAGAAATTGTAGAGAGCTCCCGATTTCCGGCCATTGTTGGATATCACCTCAATGGGGCATGGTGGAACTTTTCTCCGCGCTATGGTGTTGTTACTCGGGTTCGCCAGAGGACACGGGAGGGTCGTACCTGTTTCTTGTGGTGGTGTGGTGAGTGGAGTACACAGACTGACCGAGAGATGTACGTACATCATGGTGATGGTCAACTTGGCAATGGCTGGCAAGACATACAAGCTTTTCTGGCTGCAGTTGCTTTTCCTCACTAAAGTGTTCCATTTCAGATGGGTGTCCATGTCATTGTGACTTCAAGCACATTATTGACCTCTCAAATCTAACAAATATATGACCAAGCATAACAAACAGTAGCAACAATCATATGAAACTGACTCAAGTAGATACTTTAGCCTTTCAATTTATCCTTGAGATTTGGAAATCGCAAAATGATAATCTTGAAAATAAAGTCAGCACAGTAAATTGTGAAAGACAAAAGGAAAGAGAGCCTAAGGAAGTTGTAGCAAAAGTTAAAATCTGGTAAAAAGATGGCTTGATAGTAAAATGATTTCACCCACTGAAACCTAAAACCTAGTTGGAATGAGTATGCTCACCTAATCCTACTCCATATGCTTATGGTAGTATGTAACTAAAATAAAACTTTGTACCACTTTGATGTATTATGAACACTGTAGAATTTTTCGTTTGATTTTCAAGACATGAATTGAGTGAGACTGTACAGTGAAGAATGGCAATATCTCCATAATGAGAAACAGACAGAAGAGAAACTATATTGATAATCAAGTGCATGTGCGCATGAATTATTACAAAATTTATTAAGTTCTTGGCACTAAGTTAGCCGTCTTATCTTCAGTTTTATCATTTGTAATGAAACTGTCATTTACTTGGCTAAATAAACTTCTTTCTACTATGTTGCTTCCGTCATCCTTTTTTTTAGCACCTTTTCATGCATGTATGAATGACTACTGGGAGCAAATAGCATGTCTGCCTGTACATTTCTCTCTCTCTATATATATATATATATATATATATATATATATATATATATATATATATATATATATATATATATATATATATATAATATATATATATATATATATATATATATATATATATATATATTGCTAGACGTGGAACTTGTCGTGATTACTCTACAGACTGTTTCATGCGCTTTGCAATCGTCAGGAGTGATGTTGGCGGGCTCGTTGCTACCTATATATAGGGTCAGGTGTATATGCAAACGAGGCGGTTGTTCTGGCGCGTTCAAGTGTTCATGAGAAGGAATTTGCTTCCGTGTCTATATATATATATATATATATATATATATATATATATATATATATATATATATATATATATATATATATATATATATATATATATATATATATATATATATATATATATATATATCATATCCTAGTAAATCCAAAAACTATGCAAATGAGTAAAGATGGAATAATGATACACAATAAAAAATTTACATCACACATGCACGGCTTGTCTAATTGCTTGGATTATCTTTTTATTCTTAGGAATTCCTCTAATTAAAGTCTTGTTCAAATAAGCATTTTACTTATACAGGTATCTTTGTAAAGTTTTTTCCATCACTTACAATATAACGTGCAAAATGTAAGGTTTTATCTTGACCACATCATCACATCAATGGAAATACATTATGGGCAAAGAAACCCAGACAAGAAGACACCATTAGGAAAGCGGACTTCACAGAATGCCAATAACTCTCTAACCCTTAGCTCATCATCATGAAAACTTGTCAGTTTGATTGTTATGGTAGTATGGTCTGGCAAGTTATCCATTCGGAGTACAGGTTTGAGATTTCATTCAGAGTACAGGTTTGATATTTCATTCTGAGTACAGGTCGGATATTTTATTCAGAGTACACGTTGGATATAGGTTGGATATTTCATTCAGAGTACAGGTTGGATATTTCATTCAGAGTACAGCTTGGATATTTCATTCAGAGTACAGGTTGGATATTTCATTCAGAGTACAGCTTGGATATTTCATTCAGAGTACAGCTGGATATTTCATTCAGAGTACAGGTTGGATATTTCATTCAGAGTACAGGTTGGATATTTCATTCAGAGTACAGGTTGGATATTTCATTCAGAGTACAGGTTGGATATTTCATTCAGAGTACAGGTTGGATATTTCATTCGGAGTACAGGTTGGATATTTCATTCAGAGTACAGGTTGGATATTTCATTCAGAGTACAGGTTGGATATTTCATTCAGAGTACAGGTTGGATATTTCATTCAGAGTACAGGTTGGATATTTCATTCAGAGTACAGGTTGGATATTTCATTCAGAGTACAGGTTGGATATTTCATTTCAGGAACAGGCTGGACAACAGGCTGGATATTTAATTATACATAATGGTAGGATGTTTAATTCTGAGTAGCAGCTAGATATTTAATTCTGAGTACATTTCACTTTTTTCATGAACAATCGTCTTGGTAAGACCAAGTGAATTGCTATAAGGTTAATCACTGAACGAATTCCAGAAGACTTTTCTTTCAACATTATATCAGCAACAAAATGGAGCTACATGAGATGTCAGTGACACGTATGAAACGCACACAGAGCTCCTGCCATAAATGTCTGTACATAATAGTGCAACTAAACAGAAGATACGCGCAGATGTCCCTTGATTATTGGAAACCTGGTAGTTTATGGTGTTTGGAAAGTACTTTTGATGCCAACTAACTACTGAATGATTTTCACTGATATGGTATTAATGAAAAATTTACACCGACACCCCCACCCAATCAGAAAATTTGTCATTGCCAAGGTCATATGGACATACATGACGTGTCACTCTTCTATATGGATTTGACGATATCAGTTGTTGTGCATCATGCTCCTGTGATGATAATGACAATCCTGCAACCTTGACATTTCCAAACACTTACAGAGTGGAACAACTTTTAATGTAGGAACCAAACAACATCTATTATTTAGAGAACCATGTGATCAAAGGAATGCTTTAGTATAATCCCTTCAGATTCTGTGTCAACAAAGTACATCAAGTCATCTAGACTTGCTGGAGTCTCTTTAAGATGATTTTCACTTTTTGTTAAGATTCTGAACTTTTGCATTTAAACAACGCCGTAAACCAATATGCATGGTTGCTGTCATTTTGTCTTGAAGGATACAGCTATCATATTAGTTTACTCTCTGCTGAAAGAATGGCAATCCTCTCACAAAGTTGTCCAGTTTATGTCTGAAAAGTTCACTTGTGATTGGTTCACCAAGCCGACACATTGGATTCTTGACAACAAACTCTATATAGATCTGAAATGACAAGAAAATACAAAGGAACGGCTCATTCACTGAAAAGGGACAGATATCAACAATCTTCTGCTCACTGTGAAATCTCACAAGACTAAGATATTCAGTGTACTAGTGTGTTGCCAACTTAGTACTACTACTTAGTACTACTACTCAGTGTACTAGTGGGTTGCCAAAACATCTTTTGATGACACTAGTGTTCCTGCACAGTTCAAGGGAAATTCTTGACTGTCCATGTACTTCTACACACTGTAAATGAAGGGGTATTTGTTTCAAAATGTCTTGGAAACATAACAGCTACACTAAGCCTTGTGAAATTTCAAGCAGCATAGGAAATGGTCTACAAAAGCAATCTTTGGCTGAGTCTGTGAGGAAGTAACCTAATAAGGAACATCAGAGCATTAACCTTTCACCACCATTTAGTCTCTGCTTTGCAAGTGTTTTATCTCCCGCTGGTCGGTTAGTATTTTACTGTATTTATTTAACTTTGCTCTTTATTTTAACGAGTACTGTATTTCCCGCTAGTCGGCCAATTTTTTACTGTATTCCTTCACACTTGCTGCAGTTTTATCCCACTTTTGAGGTAATTTGTAATTTTCACCACCATGGTTTGTCCCAAATCCATTGTTTTCTATGGTAAAGTTGGACCTGTACACAGGGAACTGGGGATGAAAGGGTTAAATCCTACATGAATGTCCTGTAAAAATTACCAGTAGCAACTTTGATTTGTTTTATATGTCTCTCTTACATAGTTTTCATTCCATATTTTTGGGTTTACATGCAAATGACAATCATACGCTTTATTTCCATGTTAGATGAAAATCAATTGACAAAATAGAATCATTGTATCATTAAAAGGCACACTGATATATAATCAATGTCATGCAGTTTAACGAGTTTTAAGCATAATTTTGTAAAAAAGAGTATCTCCTATGCAAAACATACAATTTGGTCATATTGAAATCCAAAAGTTGTCAAGCTGAAAATAGTTCCAGTTCACTCTCAGTCCAATGATGACTATGCGGCCCACTACGTCATCAACGAGTTACCATTGAATCCTATGGAGCTTGTAACGTAAGATATACAAGGTATGTAATAATGTTGTTTAGTGATCAAATTCAACCATTAGCATGATTTGGATAAGACTCCTCCACTGAACTCTACAATACAAACACACATAACAATAAGATTTGCACACAGACTGGATCAACTTACTTGACTGAAAATTTGATGTAATACATCTCTAGTATTTCCAACACTAAGATCTGTGTTCATGATAAACTTGAGTCCACTGGGTGTTTCATAGAAATGCAGCTTGTACTTGTTTGTTTTAAAGTTAAGAAATCCATCTTTACTGTAAAAAATGGTTAAGGATCAAATTTTCCATCTACATTCATAATAACTTTGATTAGGTATCATATTGACAATCATTACATGGATACAAACTAATATACAATTGTGTTTTTACAGTCTTTGTAAAGTTAATGCTAATTTCAGAGGTTATGAAAGAATATAGATTCCTCTACAGGCAACAACATGACATACATGATACAGTGTACATGTGTAAATGATTTCAACCAGTCTTATTCCATCTTGGTAACACGTGGTAAACTTATAGATAGCCTGGTTTCACACAAAAACATACAAATTATTACTTTACCATTAGCTATCTTGTCTTTGCCAAATTTAATGCAAATATCTCAACTTCTTTTCTTTTTGGTCTTCATGCACCAAGGTTCCTAACTAAGGTGTACTGCTTTGTTTCATGTGCTGTTCAGTAGAGTCAATTGTGTTCCTGACTTTCTTTTAAGCAGAATTCTGAGACAGTTCACTTGTGAACAACCACAGTGGCATAGATATTTTTTCTGTCACTTTAGATGGTTTTACAAATATTTTAAAACTTTTGTTTTTCATCTTAATTGTTAAAGTTTTTCTGTTCTGTCTCTTTGCTTTAACTCTGTATCTGCATTTTTTCTAACAGTCTTCCATAAAGGCCCTCAGCTGTGGAAATTATTTTTAATAAAATAAAATGAAATCAAAATAAATATGAGCTTTGTCATATATTGTACAGTCCTTCCTAATGGTCTAGCCCTATCATGGCACAAAAAAGATTTGTATCAAAGCTGTACAGATTAATACTATAGGTTCTATACCAGAGACTGTTTCAATTTAAAATATGAGCAATGTTTTAAATTTTGCCACTATCCCACTGTCTTGCACAAGACACATTTTAACACTATACCACACAAGACATGTTTTAACTTCATACTTTCTTTTCATGTTGGCAATATTATGTAATGTTTTATTATTATGGATAAGAGCAGAAAGTTATCTATGTCTAAAACAAAAATAACCAGTGGGGCCAATAGAGCTTTACTTGGTACTGAGTGATAGACAAAAGGATACTAATCTGTAGGTGACATCCTACTGATGAATGACTTCATTGAGAATATCATCCCATACATCAATTTAAACTCCTGCAAAAAAAGAGAAATGGGTAAATAAGGCAAGTTAGCATCTATCACATAGTCTCCTTGGATAAACTTTTCTCACAAGCTGTTGATCTCTGATGCTGATGACTTGGTTGCAGGTTTTTTATTAATACATGGGTGCAGATACATGTACTTGAAATACGCATGGCACAGTAGTGATCTGGAGACCACATGTCCTGCATAGGCCATGACATATATCACAGTACATTGATCATTTTGAAACTTAAATTGACATGTGCAAGTATGTAAAAGTACATTGTCCTTATACTATGATTGAAAATCAATCTACTCAGGCATTTTTGTTAAATGACTCGACATAAATCTTAACAGAATGGCTGCCCACTAAAGCCACATATCCCTGGATCAGTAGCTTTCATAATCAGACTTACAGTTATACAATGAAAAGTTCAGGCATGTCAGACATCTCCAAACACTTATAAAGTGAGATTTAAATGTTACCAATGCATAATCTTATAATGGTGTTGGGGAGACTCATACTTCCAGCTTCACCATAATAAATTAATTTACCCCGTCAGCTTTGCTTAATTACACAAACCCTTTTTCAGCAACACCTACAGCAATCTGACTGTTTTCTAAGAAGTAGCATGTTGGTTCTGATTCATTATGAATGTGCACTCATTACAACCAAGTCTGATTTATCAAGCTGGTACTGTATTGTAAGTGAAGATGTTGAATGGCTATAGATAGTTGATACATTATACTTGACCAGACTTGGCATATTAGTTTTGGTACAATGTTATAGCATTCTATGGTTAACTGTCATTACATGTAAAGCTATTTGGAGAAACATATAAGGAAATGGGTTACACTATGATGCTACAGCATCTAATCACCAGTCAGATTTACAGTGAAAGATTTGTCAACAGTGGATTACCATACACCGACTAAATATATAGTTGAATATGGTAGCATTTTCCTGCTTGTGTGTGTTCAGAAAGATTGGTATTGAAATAGCCAGGCTATACCCTAGAAACTCACCTCTTCCTTTGACATTCCTGCTTGTTTCTTTCTGTTCCATTCATAATAATATAAACACGTACCATTCCGGTCAAATATATAGATATTATATATTGTCATGTTTACTGTGGACTGAAAAAACAGAAGTCCATATGTTATTAATGCATACCGAGAACTTTTGTCATGCTTTAATGTCTAATCAAGACAAATTTTTAATATTTCATATTGCATATGTATTATTCACTGATTTCAACACAACTATACATTTTCAATAAAACTGAAATGAAAATTAAGGTTCTCTGTAATAGCTTCTCTGAAAGTTAGGAAATAGACTTGCTTCAAGTCTCTTGGCATATAAATATCAAAATGAGCAAATTAAAGAACTACACTTGGGCAGACTGTCAAGTAGATTGATCATGGGGTGTAAGTTCTAGCCAAAGCTTGGCCAGTCAGAAACTGCTGTTTAAACATGAGAGAGCAAAGTGTCTAGGCTCAGTCTAGTAAGGAGAGAAAAATTGCAACAGGCACAACTCCCCAGCTACGGAAGTCATAGTGCAGCTGGAAAAACAGTTTCTTACGTTCAAGTGACACTCACTCTCTACGAAGACAACTTCCGTCGGTCTTTTGATCGTTTTGCCTTGTTTCCGATCCGCTTGATCACACTTGGCTGTTTTTGTTTTAAATCTACACCAGACAAATGGTAATTAGGGGCCGGAGAACTCTTAGTTTTCTTGTTGTAAAGGCTTAGCTTTGACCCCTCCTTCTCGAAGAAGCTGCTGTCCATACAGCAAGAAGACTGCTACGTTGAGTTGATAGAGAAAACGTATAGATCGTGAATTAAAGGAACAACTTCTATGATCATCGAAGAGAAACTGTTTCAGTCGATGGTGTAATAATGCAACACCTCCACGCGCATATACGAACTGAAAGGTCTACCTACATACACGTTTACGAACTACATCAAGGTACAGTACATAAAAAGAATAATCTTTTGGGGTCAGAGCCTCTTTTTAGATTGCAGAACTACGCATGCGTGATGCTCCTCCAGTTCAAAAATTGGTGGGTACATTGTTTACGTTGGTTTTCACACATCAAGAGACTACCGTCAACCTTATCGACGCGACGTGAAGGTAGGTCAAAAGACCGCATTCTCCGCAGATCACTTCTCAGTACCTTTACTTCCCGCAGGGCACCGCGCAAAATATTGAAAGAAAATAGCGATGACGCGTCGCTGCGATCGTCAGCTGGTGGCATGGTACACTGTGCTTTAGATTTTCGGACAAACTCGTCGTGTAGTAGTCTGTACATGTACTACTTAGCTCCATGCTACTACAACCAGTAGTTGCACTGTTCGCGAAAGTAATTCGGACAACTTCCTCGTTCCGCAAATAATTAAAAATCTGTCGGATTCATGTATGAAATTTCTTGAAATATCAAAAAACGAAAAGGTTTTCGTAAAATCAAGACGTTAGGCTACACAATCTTGCATCTTGATTCCTGTTAGGACATGTTTTTCGCTCTTGCTCTAGAGAAGTTTAACAGGTCAGTTCGCCGTTTTTCGTCTTCCATACAAGTCTGAAATATTAGCCCAGCAAGCAAGACCGACGATAGTAAGTGTTGTCAATTTCTCACCTCTCAAAGTTACAGTTTATTACTATTTTACATTACTTTTACGCTTAACACTCCGAGCCTCCTGTGCAGCAAAGTGCCGAACCTGCAATAAGTACACTTCAATAACCAAAGGCTCTACTCCCGGCCCATTTCACTACGTGTACTTACGTTTTGATTCTGGCTTTTAATTATTACGCTTCCGTCATTTGTAATTCAACATATTTTTTTGATACTGAGTTTGTCCCTCTTTTACTGTTGTCCACAGTTCAATTAGATGTCATTATGTCACTGTATTTTAGGATGCAATATCATCCATCACAAAAGAGACATTCGTAAAACAAGACATAAAAACAAATAAGAAGGCAAATAGGTGAATGAAAAATTGGAATTGAAGCCAAAGTAACACAGAAATCTATCTTCAACTTCAAAACACTTCAATGGTACATAAGAGATCACCAGTGACATTGTAAGCCAGAAAAGTACATATCAGATGCAAATAACACTTGTAACAACATGTTTTCATAGCAATGAAACTGTCTGTCTAAAGAAATCTATAGACAGCCTGACTCATGAAGAGTGAAAATTTGGCAAGAGTTCCTTTGCCCCCTCTCTCCCTGGAAATCACTTAATTGCAGACTTTCCTTGGAAGAAGCACATCAAATACAGCTTTTGTAGGGTTAGGTTTAGTTTTAGGGTAAGCATACTTACAAGTGTTGTATATCCTACCTATGAAAAAACTTATTTGGGGTTGGGGGCCTTGAGGAACTCTTTCTGAAAATTTATCATTATTTAAAACAAATGAAGATGAGAGTAAGAATTTGTGGCAGCTCCAAGGGTGTATGGTAGTCCTAACAATCTATGGAGCATGTTACTGTTTTTATGACAAACATGGATCCTTCTGATGGTAAATTGCTGTAATTATTATTTGTCACAAAATGCATGAAAAAGGTGAAGTTTTACATTTCAGCTATAACAGCTGATTCAGAGCATATTTGAGTGACCACTCAATGTCTTTCTTCTAAAGTTATTAATATTATCATCATTTTACGGAGTTGACAAGATCTAATATGTCATGTGACCTTTACATGTAAGTACCATCTGCAGGTATATTCCACCCATACATGTACTTTTTCTCCTCTACATTTTGTTTGTATACCTTTTGCCTGGTCTGGGGCATACATGTATACTATGCACAAAACTTTAATTTCAAAAAATTTTCTGGGACTTGCATGAGAGGTGGCACAGGTAGACACATGTTATGACAGCTTATAACAAATTAGTTACAGTTGCACCACCCACACCAAAGTCAATATCTCTGCCAGACAAAGACCTATTGTGATCATCTATGTGGATATTCAAGACGGTATGGGCTAAAGAGGATGGGTACTATTACTAAATTCCTTCTTGCAAAACCTCATTTTTGTATTTTCGTCATCAAAAAGAGAGGGAGTTCAGTGTCCTTCAAACTATTTTTTGCCAGAGTGGTGGCTAATTGTCATATTGATTTGCATAGAATTAACGTATTGTCTGCAGTCATCTTAAACTGAAAACATTGCCATCAATACCTTCAAAATACAGCTCATCATTATAATCCTATTATCATTACTATCACAAACCTCAGCATGTGGTATATAAAAGTTGTTGAACAATTCTTTGGATCTTGCGAATGAAAAAGTTGCTCGATTGCACATTCAGAGCCAAGCATAGAGGCTTCCACTAGACCAGAGTGGCAGTTTCACCACTCTGATTGTATGCTGGAGAGAACAGTTCAACACTAGAGTAGACAAGAATTGCAACAAGTGCAAAACTTTTGAGACCAATAATTATTCATGCAAAATCACAAACCATATTATCAGACTATAAAAATCAGTTTCAGCTTCATGATGATTGATAAAACTACTGCCTTAGACATTTGAAAATAGATACTAATATTCCTACAACTATGATGTATGTTAAGCATATTTTCTCAAAGGTCTATGATTGAAGGTTATTTAAAATTAAATCAAATCGATCAGATACAAATGAACAACATAAATCATAAAATTGTTGAGCAAAACAGATGGTAAACATGACAACTCCATTTAGTAATGGCCCTGCTACTATAGTACACAATCAGAATGTTCTAATTGCAAAGCTTATTAATTGACTAAAAGCGAAAATTTCTGTAATGTGTCCTTAATATTTGTGCTATTTTGACAAATTGTTTAGGTAGTATGCACCTTGAAAGTGAAAGACAAATTTTCCTCAAGGAATCTTTCAATGATTCTCTTTCAAAATCAAGAATGACCAGATATGAACTGAATTGCCTCGCGTGCACATTTTGTAAAGTACTTCTTGGGGTATTGGCTTTTATGACATTACATTGTTTTTATTCCCGAAATTAATCCAATCTATCTAAATTTGACATTATCCCCACTGTATTACGCAATGAAAAAAAGAAAAGAAACCATTTGAAAAATTATGATCCAACAATACCTGTCGATGCAAGTGCAAATGGCTGAGCAGGCTCTTAACTGGCAGAGGTCGCGTTTGCGTATAAATTCTGCATATTTCACATATAATTGCCATGTAGAACGAGTTGACCTACTTCACAGTATCTCAATGCGCCCAAAAACGATACAATCATCTGTGCCGCGCCGTGTAGCAGCAAAATGAGTTCGTGACCTTTGAAGTACGCGTTTCAAAAAATAAATACCCATGGGAACCTGCTCACCACGCCACGCAACTCATGTACAGCTGACTATGGTGCACTTGTCAGGCGATGGTCGATGATTCTGGTTATTGCCTATATTGTCAAGTTCAATGCCTAATTTACGGAAACACGAACTCTGTCTAGTGTATTCGAAGCTCTGCGTACAGGTTGTGCACACGGCCTCTACCACGTGCTGTCCTGTGGACAGTGTGGTACAAGCCGTCGGCCTACCACCGTACCGCCGGGAAACGCAGACCTATTGTACGCAGGAGCATGGCAGGAGCTAGCCTACTGCTCCTGATTTAACATCAATGCCAACATGGAAATCTCATGAAAAATTTGTCATTGTTGGTTCTGTAGCTAATACAATCTTGAAAAGCAACTTAAAAGACACAGACTGTCAATACGTCGCCATAATATTATGCTGATCTCAGCGGAACCATGCCGGAATATAAATTCGCTGACACACACACAAGATTGAAAAGTGTCACTCTACATCTCATTCTCAGAGAAAAATGCATTGATCAAATATTATGACGCTAACCTTCGATAATCTAGCTTTTGGTTCGCTATGTCCAGAGTAACCCACACGATTCTTAAAGTCAAACGTCGACACGACGACATCAACAGTCAAAACTCAAGATTAGCGATCAGCGCGGCCGAGTGACTGAATTCAGAAATCACTTTGTGTAAAATGTTTTAGTGCAGCAGTACATGAAGTAGGTCATGGCCTTGGACTCTGTGCACGAACCTGATTGGACACTTCAATACCTTTGACCCAAAGTTATTATTCATCAGCACTTCCATGCCATGAGGCTAGGTAGAGAACGTATTACGTACGCAGTGTACGCTGTGTGTTAGGAACGCACACAGGGAATGCACAGCGTACACTGCGTACGTACGCAGGGCTAGCGAGAGAGTTGCCGACATCGACGGTTATTTACGAAAAAAGAATAAAGACTGGCATTTTTGGAAGCGATCGAGTAGCTGCGGTAGGCAGGGATACGACTTGGGCCCAGAACGCTGAATTTCGGCAGTAATTTGGCTTTTTACGTCAAGTCCAAAAATGGATTTGAAGTCACCAACTCTACGTATGGGTCTTTGCAGGGCTGTGGTGAGCGGGGCTATTAATAGCTGTAGCGGAACACACAGCATCGTACGCAGGGCTAAGAACGTATGTACTCATTTCTGGCGATCGAGCAGCGAGGGAAACAATCAATTACCAAGGATGAAGCTAATTTGCTAAACGATATTTTATCTTGAATAGTGAGTTGAATGAGTAATAAAATATCATATTTTTAATGTTCAATACGAGGTTGAAACACAGAGGGACCGTGGTTGAAACCAGAGCTATCCAGCTGTAGCCAACCTGGACAAGCACATTTCACAGCGCCCTCAAACAGTCGATTGTTTTCACTTGTCATACGCGGCGTAACAGAAAAATTAAAACTTTCATAACTTCATTAATATCCAAGCCACGCCCACCAAAACCTTTTCAGTTCTAGCCATTTGAATTCTGAAGATGTCTACCAATTTGACTGAAATACGTTCAGCCGTTTTTGAGAAAATGACCAACAGACAGACAGACAGACAGACAGACACACAGACACACAGACGGACAGACAGACAGACATCGCTGCGACATAACCTCGCTGCGCGCATGCGCACGCGAGGTAAAAATCAGGGTCACCATGCAAGTTTTCTAGAGAAACAAATTACCTATATTTGCCGATATTTGAAATTCAAAATGGTCACCATCCCTGTGATACTCTATGGAGAAAAATAAAATTCTCAATTTTCAAAAAACTAAGACGGTGAAAGTTTTTCAAGCCAAGGGCTTCAAAATGAGCCCCCACAAGTGGTAGATCAGAAAAGAATTATGAAAGTTTGAGAGTCTGGATATCTGTCCCCAAGGCATGTTCTACCATAACAGGAAGCACACCACCACCATTAATGGCAGTACTTTTTAAAGCCTCAATTTGTCAGATATCTGTGATATCTGTGTGTTACAGGCTGTCTACGAATGTGGTTCAGGTATACCAGTGATAAATATAGCCTTATTGCATTGTAATTTGCTGGTGGGTCATGTCAGTAGCATGTGTATGTCCATATTTCTGCAAGTTACTTTGTGTAGCTACTTTCCAACATGAAATTTTCCAAATGACCAAATAAAGGTGTGAAATATAATGTGCATATTCGTATGTGCCAAACTTTGTATTATTACAAATTAATCATCTTGTAACTTGGCCTACAGGTTGAAACATGACTGAGTCATCCAGTGTAGACACTGATGAGTTATTGAGTGGTATTGAGCCATTCACCTGCAGTTTGACCAGCTCACCTCAAAGATCTTGGAACTCAAGCCCAGAAAGAAGTGGCATTCGTGACAGGTCTAGGGAATCCAGCCCAATCAAGAGTGGGCCTTTTCAAAGCTCCAGAGAATCAAGCCCAATCAAGAGTGTGCAGTTTGGAAGCTCCAGAGAAACAAGTCCAATCAAAGCTAAGCAGTATGAATCTTACACTGTGAAGACAAACATTCATGAAAGATCGAGGGAATCAAGTCCACTAAAAACTTCACATTTCGAAAAAAGAAGCCCATCTGTATTACAAAGTAGCAATGTTGAAAGAAAATACTGTGGTTCTGTAGATGATGTTTGGAGCTTACGTAATAAACAGGAAAAGACAGAACTGCAGAGCAGCTTTGCTTCAAAGAAATACAGTCCACAGTCATCCAATAGAGAAACATCAACCACCAGGGTGGGTGCTACACATGCATATCAATATGCCAGATCTCTGCCAACAACACCATTTGATAGAGACCTTGCTGCCAGTGTTACTCAGAGACTTATGGCTTCTTTGCAAGAAAGTAAACAGTTAGAAGAAACCAGAAAAAGCAAATCCATGACAGCCCTGAATAAGATGAATGAAAGTGAGAATTCAGAAGCTGGCTCTTCCAAATCACCAGAGAGGTCACCCATTAGCAGGAAGCTTTTTAGTCAGAGTCATGGTGTCTACTTGACATCAGGTGCAGGCTTAGAGCTGAACAGTGAAAGTCAACCTAGAAATGATAGGACAAACACAATAATGAACAGATCAGATAGAGACACAGACATGGAAGATATAAATCATAAAGAGAAGAAGGATGACACTGGCAGTAAGGGTATAACACAATCTGATGATGCTAGTGATAAGACCGGTTCCACTGTTATACATGTACCTGTCAAGTCACCGGGGAAATCAGAAACTAAAGCTGAGATAACTGAAAGTAAATCACAGGCAACCAAACCAGTGATTCACCAACCTATCAGCAAGCCGGCGGAAATTCCTGAAATAAGAGATTTCTATCCCATGACATGGAAAGAAAAGTATGCCAGTATGTCAGGTAGATCATCGGTAAAATCATGCGGATATGGATTTTCAGGAAGTATACCTGACTCAACACACAGTGGAGCCATGCCATCATCACTGAAAACAGAGTCAGCTAAATTGGAACTGGAAAGCAGTGTAACCAAGGTAAAGTTACAATATGCATCAGCACATATACAGATGTTTACTGTAGAGACAAGTAGTACCTACATACATACTCACACACATACATACATACATACATACATACATACATACATACATACATACACACACACACACACACACACACACACACACATACATACATACATACATACATACATACTCACACACATACATACATACATACATACATACATACATACATACATACATACATGTCAGGGCTCAAAATTAACTTTTTTCCATGGTAGTACACTTGGGCTACCATTTTTTACACTTTTACACTCTGATATGAATGTACATGTATGTTACTCACATTGTTGAGGACTGTATTTACCAGTGTTTATTTACATGTTGTATTACAACTGATGTTTTATTTATCCATGAATAGGGCAATGTGGACATACTTTCTAATGATATCAAAGATATGGAAAAAGTTCGGGATCATCTTCATGGTATGCTGAAGCTGGGAAAGCAAATACAAAGTACAGTATACAACTTCTCTTGATTTTAAGCCAACATTCTTTTCCTTGATACAACAAAAACTTGTAACCTTGATGTGTTCAGTGAATGAATAGTGAGAGCTGTACAAGTGATGTTTCAATTGTATTTTTCTTTCACCTCTCCAAGAGTTGTAGCTATATCTTTCATTGTTGTGTTTTAGGTGACTGCTCTCAAGATACTAGAAATTTCATTTTGTCAACAGATGTCAACTTTTAAATTGTTTGAACAAGTTTCCTCTTGTTTTATGTGCTTCAATTATGCACTATGACTGAAACAAGTGTTAATGGAGAGCGGTATAAAAATTAGAGCAAGACAACTATAAACAAACTTCTCTATTTTGAGTCTATTTCACATCACTTTAAGGTACAAATATGTAAATGTTGTTATCATCAAGCAAGAATGATAGTTTTAATGCATGGTATGGAGTAGAAATAGAGATGTTGTAATTTGAATTCGCAGATCGGGATCATTTTGATCACACACGTGATTCTGTTCATGATATCCTTGGAAATCCTGGAAATTCTGATAATGAGACAAGTCATTTGAATGAAGAGTCCTTTGACAGTGTCAGAACAGATACATTGATCAGGTGAGTTTTTCTACTGTTTCTTTATTCAAGGATAAATTTACTAGGCCCAGCGTACATGTACAGTTAATATGTATATCATGCTCTCTTATGCATTATAATATCTTTACATTATGAATCTACTACCAGTGAGTTCTGATAAATTTATGTGTAAATATGTCCTTGCATGATCTGGGAAAAAACCCCATATTGGAAAAAATATTGTAATAATTAACCGGTGAGGATTGGTAAAAATGTTTATTTTGGTTGAATTATTGAAAGACATCACTGTTATGACTTATTTCATAGATTGGCTAGCAATGGACTGGAATGTTGAATGACAGAGAGTATAGTTTAGCGCATTGATAGTCCAAAGCATGTAAAGGGTCATTACATTACTCAAAGAAAAAGACCAAATTCATTCCTTTATCTATTTACTCCCAATTCCCATCCAGATGTGATACTTTTGAATTTCATGAACAATATATTACAAGTGACATGAAATATGATTTGACTCTAATCTAGTGGTTATTTGACACTTACTGTACTTTCACTGATGTCACTAATTTATTGACATCCATATACTGTATACCTTCCTAGTGCCAAGCCATACAATGAAGTCTCTCCAATTGGTACGCTGGCATACGACAGTGGTGTAGGTTTATCATCCAAGCTGTGGTATCAGTCAAATTCAAGATCTACAAGAGCTACAGATAGCACATTGTACACAGAAAATCAACTGATGAAAGACAGACTTGAAAGAGAAATGTACAGGAGGAAGGTTTGTCATCTTGTGTGTCAAATTAATTATAAGTCAATGTAGTAAAATACAAGCACTGCTGCTTCTATACATACTACCCATAGACTTAGACCTTGAGACTCAAAGATTAAATTAAGATTGTCTCTCCATTTGTCAATGCATTTGGAACCATTTCTGGGACACCCTTCTTTGATTTTGTTTAAACTTGGTTCATGAATATCATGTGACACAGGCTTCTGAATTTGTTTCATTGTACAATCCAATTTGGCTACCAAGTGCCAATTTTGTTAAATAATGTACTTTGTGTATTCAAATAACTTGACTGAACAAAACTATTGTGAATTTTCATTACTATCGCAAAAATTTTAATTCTTTAATTACATAACTTTTAGCCTCATGTTCTTAAACATTTTTTCAACAGAAACAGATATTTTGTATACAAGTTCATCAATTAACAATTTTTAAGTCTTTGGAAACCATTGAAATGACATATATTTAATTTCTGCTTGAATGTCATCAAGTATAAACCTCTAACTGTTTAGTAGCATCATTATCAGAGTTACCTCTCAGTAAATTTGTATTCTGTACTTCATTTACTGGAAAACAAAAACGCAACATGTCTGTAATACTATGATTCTGAATCCCAGGTTTTAGCTGCTGTTAGCAGACATGAGAATTATAAAGTCATCTACAGTAAGGTCTATGCTAGATTAGAAATCGCTGGCAGCCAAATCTGATCAAATTTGATAAAATCAAATTGCTTCAAAATGCAAAATAAAGTAAACTCCGAGAACTCACATGTGCCTTTGTGTAAGTCATACATTTGTAAGAACTTAGGAACAGACATCCTTAACTGAAGACAACCCATCTACCTTTGTGGCTAGTTTGTTGTAGTAACAACTAAGCAAATGCCATGTTTGTTGTGAGATTATTTCATTGTCATCAAGGCTTCATGCAGTCCCATGCAAAAATAAAGTTGTTTATACACCTGTTTGCCATAACTGATGAGGTCCTAGCCATCAATAACTTTCTAAATTCACACAGTACACGATGTTGATGTATTGTAAAAGTTGCAGTGACTTTTCCATAAAGCTGTTCATGTCCCCTGAAGAAAATGAGCAATAACAAACTGTGGGGATCTTCAAAACCTCCAAATAATCCTAAATGACATAAAAATAAGTATTTATTGAATAAGCTAGATAATAATAGGGTTATTCACAAAATATGGCTCTGTATGGACAAGGGCTCAAGCAAGTGAAGTATTGGACAAACCGTAATAGTACTGGTAAAGTGGAAGAAATATCCTGACATTCTTAATATGTTGTATTCAAAACTATCTTCATGCAAGCAATGTAAGTGAATTAATTTGTTTTTATCTGATACCAGCATTGTGAGAAGCAAATACAACAGTTACAGAACAAGATGCTTGAACTTCAACAACAGCTTGCAGTTGCAGTCTCTACAGACAGGAAGAAAGATGTCATGATAGAACAATTAGACAAGGTAAAGTTACCAGCACTAGAATAGAACAATGCCATTATAACATATTGCTGTGGTACACTATCACATTAAAGACTGGTTTCAATATTTGCTTTGAGAGTGAAGGATATATGGCTTTATTGTACATGTAGTTGACCATACAAAGTGCAATATTGAATGCCATACAATCTGTGCCCTTTGACACCAAACCATGCCAATTCTTGTATTTATATTGTCATTTTCAGCATGCGATCAACCATGGTAATTATACACACAGTTACATGTATTTCTAGCTACAATGTATGCCATAGACTTGTGCCTACGACAGAGAAAGATAGCCATGAAATCAAATCATGTCTTTTTCTCTGATGCTATCACACAGATTTTTAAGCGATTTTTTCAAAGGAAAACAATGTGTAATTTTAGAATTATGTTACTTTTTGGCTTGAAGCAATTAATCATGTCATTCCTGTATAATGTGATTTCATTTTGCACATTGTATGATTATCACTGTTAATATATGTGTCTAAGTTGATAGTGAGTATATAGTGTATAACAGTATATACTGATTATATACTGTATATACCATATGTACAACAAAGACTTTAAAAATATTTTTATATTCTGAGTTCAAATATCTAAAATGAAATCCTTTTCTCATGAAAATATTTTGATGAACTCAAACCTACAGCATAGTGACAGACACTGTGCCCTTACAACTAGTACAGGTGCTTGTGAAAAACAAAGTTTTGTTAACCTGTATTTCTAGACTCTTGCCAAAGTTGTTGATGGATGGAAGAAACATGAAGTTGAGAAGACGTCATTTATAGAAAAACTGAAAGAAGAGAAGCAAAAGGCAGAGGCAACAAATGCAAAACAACAAGAGGTATTTGTGAGAAAAAGGAATCATTAATTTCCCTCCATTTGCAGTCATAGGAGATGATTAGGAATATGTTAATTTGGTATGGTCATAGACCTTCCAGAATTATTTATCTGTCTTGAGCTATTATACAGACATTTCTTTAAATGGTTAAATTTGATACAAAGACAATGTTGTACAGTGTACATATACATATCAATTTGTTTTGTGATGCAATCTAATACATTGATCAGGCAGCAAGTCACAGATTCTTTGCCTCTAGGAATTGTTTGTAATATCTACCCACTTTTTCATTTTCAGTTGCTGAAGAAATTTGAAGCTGAATTGTCGCAAGCTGTTGAGCAACTAACCAAGGAACAGCTTAGAGCATCACGTGCAGAAAATGATATAGAGGCCCAGGTATGGAAAAGATTAGTAGAAAATAGCATGTGAAAACTTTGACTAAACCTCATATCATGCACTCCTAGATGACCTGTATAAAAGAGACTTTTACAAATTTAAGAAATACTTCAGAAATGTTTGTGACAAACTGCAAGTTTAATAGCCTTCTCCAATTCAAATAATACCATGCCTTTGTGAACAGTAATATCATTTACCAAAATCAGTCCTAAATCTCCTCTTTTACAAATACAGAAGAAATTAACAACATATTGGCGTATTGTATAGTGACTTTAACTGAAGAATTTGTGTACTTTTATTCAAAGATGGTATTGCACAACAAAGAGAGGGATGAAACTCTTAAAGTCATTGAAATGGAGAAAAAAAGAGTTGAAGAATTAGAAGTTTGGAAAAATGAGGCAATAAAGAGAAACAAAAAATTGGAAAAGGATCTTGAAGAAGCTTGCAGGACACTGGATCAGGTATGTTTGTTTCTACTGTGTAGCCTGTGATGTGTTTGTTTCTACTGTGTAGCCTTTTATGCTTTTATTTTCCTGATAGATGCAATCATGTCAGTGTTGTACACTCTGAAAATATGTGAAAATTGGTGACAAAGAAAATTGCAAATCTTATGTAATAGAATCTGCAAAGTTTAAAATCATACATGCAAAAATAAAATGCTGCACAGATTGTATACAATGCATTCAGTACACTAACAAGTGATACAAGTACTGTGAAAACCTTTTCCATTCAGTACACTAACAAGTGATACAAGTACTGTGAAAACCTTTTCCATTCAGTACACCAACAAGTGATACAAGTACTGTGAAACCCTTTCCCATTCAGTACACCAACAAGTGATACAAGTACTGTGAAACCCTTTTCCATTCAGTACACCAACAAGTGATACAAGTACTGTGAAACCTTTTCCATTCAGTACACCAACAAGTGATACAAGTACTGTGAAAACCTTTTCCATTCAGTACACCAACAAGTGATACAAGTACTGTGAAACCCTTTCCCATTCAGTACACCAACAAGTGATACATGTACTGTGAAACCCTTTTCCATTCAGTACACTAACAAGTGATACATGTACTGTGAAACCCTTTTCCATTCAGTACACTAACAAGTGATACAAGTACCGTGAAACCCTTTCCCATTCAGTACACCAACAAGTGATACAAGTACTGTGAAACCCTTTTCCATTCAGTACACCAACAAGTGATACAAGTACTGTGAAACCCTTTTCCATTCAGTACACCAACAAGTGATACAAGTACTGTGAAACCCTTTCCATTCAGTACACCAACAAGTGATACAAGTACTGTGAAACCCTTTTCCATTCAGTACACCAACAAGTGATACAAGTACTGTGAAACCCTTTTCCATTCAGTACACTAACAAGTGATACAAGTACTGTGAAACCCTTTTCCATTCAGTACACCAACAAGTGATACAAGTACTGTGAAACCCTTTTCCATTCAGTACACTAACAAGTGATACATGTACTGTGAAACCCTTTCCCATTCAGTACACCAACAAGTGATACAAGTACTGTGAAACCCTTTTCCATTCAGTACACCAACAAGTGATACAAGTACTGTGAAACCCTTTTCCATTCAGTACACCACAAGTGATACAAGTACTGTGAAACCCTTTTCCATTCAGTACACTAACAAGTGATACATGTACGTGAAACCCTTTCCATTCAGTACACCAACAAGTGATACAAGTACTGTGAAACCCTTTTCCATTCAGTACACCAACAAGTGATACAAGTACTGTGAAACCCTTTTCCATTCAGTACACCAATAAGTGATACATGTACTGTGAAACCCTTTTCCATTCAGTACACTAACAAGTGATACAAGTACTGTGAAACCCTTTTCCATTCAGTACACCAACAAGTGATACATGTACTGTGAAACCCTTTTCCATTCAGTACACTAACAAGTGATACAAGTACTGTGAAACCCTTTTCCATTCAGTACACTAACAAGTGATACATGTACTGTGAAACCCTTTTCCATTCAGTACACCAACAAGTGATACAAGTACTGTGAAACCCTTTTCCATTCAGTACACCAACAAGTGATACAAGTACTGTGAAACCCTTTTCCATTCAGTACACCAACAAGTGATACATGTACTGTGAAACCCTTTTCCATTCAGTACACTAACAAGTGATACAAGTACTGTGAAACCCTTTTCCATTCAGTACACCAACAAGTGATACATGTACTGTGAAACCCTTTTCCATTCAGTACACCAACAAGTGATACATGTACTGTGAAACCCTTTCCATTCAGTACACCAACAAGTGATACAAGTACTGTGAAACCCTTTCCATTCAGTACACCAACAAGTGATACATGTACTGTGAAACCCTTTTCCATTCAGTACACTAACAAGTGATACAAGTACTGTGAAACCCTTTCCATTCAGTACACCAACAAGTGATACATGTACTGTGAAACCCTTTTCCATTCAGTACACTAACAAGTGATACAAGTACTGTGAAACCCTTTCCATTCAGTACACTAACAAGTGATACATGTACTGTGAAACCCTTTTCCATTCAGTACACCAACAAGTGATACAAGTACTGTGAAACCCTTTCCATTCAGTACACCAACAAGTGATACAAGTACTGTGAAACCCTTTTCCATTCAGTACACCAACAAGTGATACATGTACTGTGAAACCCTTTCCATTCAGTACACTAACAAGTGATACATGTACTGTGAAACCCTTTTCCATTCAGTACACCAACAAGTGATACATGTACTGTGAAACCTTTTCCATTCAGTACACCAACAAGTGATACATGTACTGTGAAACCCTTTTCCATTCAGTACACCAACAAGTGATACATGTACTGTGAAACCCTTTTCCATTCAGTACACTAACAAGTGATACAAGTACTGTGAAACCCTTTTCCATTCAGTACACCAACAAGTGATACAAGTACCATGAAACCCTTTTCCATTCAGTACACCAACAAGTGATACAAGTACCGTGAAACCCTTTTCCATTCAGTACACCAACAAGTGATACAAGTACTGTGAAACCCTTTTCCATTCAGTACACCAACAAGTGATACAAGTACTGTGAAACCCTTTTCCATTCAGTACACCAACAAGTGATACATGTACTGTGAAACCCTTTCCATTCAGTACACCAACAAGTGATACAAGTACTGTGAAACCCTTTTCCATTCAGTACACCAACAAGTGATACAAGTACTGTGAAACCTTTTCCATTCAGTACACCAACAAGTGATACAAGTACGTGAAACCCTTTTCCATTCAGTACACCAACAAGTGATACAAGTACCGTGAAACCCTTTTCCATTCAGTACACTAACAAGTGATACATGTACTGTGAAACCCTTTTCCATTCAGTACACCAACAAGTGATACATGTACTGTGAAACCCTTTCCCATTCAGTACACCAACAAGTGATACAAGTACTGTGAAACCCTTTTCCATTTAGTACACTAACAAGTGATACATGTAGATGACATACACTCACTTTTTCTATCAGATTACTGTTGCAACTTTGAATGCATGAGCAAGTTCTTACGAATATTCCATCAATTTTCACTAAAATGAACTGCATTGTGATATAATATTAGACAGATATTCCCAGTGTGTTTACAGTGATCTATGCCAAATTATTACACCTCATGTATTATCTAGTTACTGTGATTGGCTAAGTGATCTAGTGATCTAAGTGATCATGTGATCTAGAACAAAAAAAGATAAAACGTGGCTTAGGTGATATAGTCCTGTTGGGTGCACTGATATAGCCTGTCACAGCATTCTAGAATACCATGCATCATTTCTGCATGTACCATCTAATCATGTACACTCTCTGGGTATTTTCTGTATAGCAATGGCTTTGAAAAGGTACACAAATTAGCTTTACTTGAATAAGACGACTTTTAGTACGTTATATGAGAAAAGCTTAAACAATGAAAGATAGACACCTTGTATTGGATACTTCTATAAAAACCATGGCTTTGAGCCAAAATGGTGATTTGAATAATTGGGTTAAAACAGTATATTTTGTCACCTTTTGTGAATTCATTTTCTGTTTGATGTTATTACTACTACAGGAATGTGAACATTGGCAAAGAGAAAAACAGGAATACCAAGATAAACTGAAAAAAGCTGCAGAGGAACATTTTGTGGCGTTGAATCAAGAAAAGGTAGGATATATTGTTTGACAGTTAATTTCAACATAGACTTTTTTAGGGTGTATAATTGCAATGACAACAGCAAATTACAATACTAAGCATAAGTAGTGTGTGTGTATGTGTGTGTTAATCTCTGATTGACAGCAAGCTATGTGTCAATCTCTGATTGATTGATTGATTGCAAGCAAAATCAATTCATATCAGAAAGGCTATCTGAACCATGTGATTCATTGGTTGTGTATCAGATATTGAGGCACAGCAAGCAGTGATTTGTTATAAAATACCTTTGGCAAGAGAAAAATGGTTTTGTTTCACATTCTTTTGTCTGTCAGTCCTAACGTCAACTGTTTTTTATGTCCACTTGAAAAAAATATTAAAATGTAATAGTTGGCTATAAAAAGCAGTAAAACATCTGTAGGAATCCATGTAATGGGCTGTATAATTCTGAACTGTGAACTGATAGTCATCATTGTGCTGTATGTTAGAATTACTACTGCACTGAACATTCCTGGTTTTGCTGTTCTAATGTCAGTTGTTGCATCTTGTGACCTAAAAAAATGAAAAAAGTGTCACAATCAGTACATCAATTTGTGAAAGACCTAGGATTAGAATCAAACCTATGATTGTATTCTGACCTTACATTGTACTGGCGCTAGATATGTCAATAAGGAAAAAATAATACAGTTGATAGATTTCTATCAACAGCTTTTCAGAATGCCAAGTCTTTAGCTAAAACATCAATATTGTTTCTCAAGTGTATTGTTATAGTCGCAGTAAGGTATGGCATTCATGTAAATATTTTGCCTCAATGTAACAAAATTGCCAATGCATCTTGACATCTTTACTTTAGCTAATCAGTAAGTGCTTGTAGATGTATGTTGCAGTAAGATGTAACCAGTCACATTGAATTTGAATTTTGCATTGGTCAGAAAACCGCCGAGAGAGAACGAAGAGCTGCTGAAGATTCACAAATAGTCCTTTCATCAGTACAAGCTGAATTAGACAAAGTAAAATTGGAACTTGACACTGCTAAGAGAGACAAGGTATGGTGCTTCTCATATTATTGAATTAAATATTGTAATATTATTTACTGTGGTGTATCTTATGTTCTTTATTGTTATATGTGACAAATACCAAATGTAACCCAGGTTCCTGTAATCAAATTTAGATGGCAGGACTTCTTTGCTCAAATAATAAGAATTTATGAAACAATTGTGCTTTTGAAATTGTATATTGATGCTAATTTTCGACCTTTTTAAACATACCATCATCATCATGACATTTTTCACCTAAAATTTATTTGAAACAAACTATTCCCATTCATGATCTGTTAACTTTTTACCCATAATAAATGCACAGAGACCAAAATATGAAATAAGGTGTACTGGTAGGTCAATCTGACAAAACTTTCATGGGGTTATATCTGTTTCCAGTAATTAATGAATTTGGTATGCCTGTATCTAGACACCAAATGATGATCATATTAAACATAGCCAAAAAGTTAACTGAATAAACTTCTTTGAAACACATTTTAGGAAAATTTGAAAATGGAGATAAGTTTACTTGAAGCCAGACATGAAGCATCTCAATCCAAGCAGGAATCAGAACATCAAGCTGAAATGGAAAAATTGGTAAGAAATTCTCTGAAACACATTTCAGATTTTCTTTTTCAAACTTTCCCTTTTGAAATATTATATATCCCATTGAACCTTCAATCAACAACAAATAGCGTATCTTTCTTTTAAAGATGGCAGATAACCTAGCTGAGTTTCATGATAAGTTGGTTGAAACTGAAGCAGAATTGAGAGAAACACACCGCAAACAAGTACAAGAAATAAATGAGAGACATCAAGAGGACTTAGAGCAGAGAAGATTAGATTCTGAACTTGAACTCACAAAGAAAGATGCAAGACTGAAAGCCACAACTCAAGAATATGAAGACAGGTGTGTCTAGATAACAATACAATATCAAGTTGTACTTGTCATAGAATTTCACCTTTGACCCCGTTTGCCTCCACAGACTTTCCATGTTGTTGTATAAAATAACATGATTGGACCAAACTATGGTGTTTATAATGTTCATCTATAGTTCCAAATAGCAAGCTGTTTGCCCATCAACCTTTCCTTAAATATGTCAAAAATATGCCTAGAACTCATTATGATGATTTCGGAATACATATTGAAATATTGATATTGTTGAAGATTGGAGACAATGTCAAGATAGTAATTCACTTCCGCAACATATGGCGCCATCTATCATTTCTCCAAAATTTACTCCAGAGAAAACATATACATGCATACAACAGTTTTTTTTTAAATTAGTCATTGTTAGAGTTATTTACTAGTAAAATCTGAAACTCATTGCAGTTTTGTGGCCTACAAAATTTACTGGATGGTCACACAGTAACTTTAACAATGCATGATGTTGAATGTTCATGTCTTCTGTTTCAATGACAGACTTGAAGAATGTAGGAGGGAGATTGCTGATTTACAAAGATCAAAACAAAAGATGGAGCTGCACAAGTAAGTTTATGTTCAATCATGAAACTCTCCTTCTTCAAGTATCTCTGTGTATTTACTTTGTAACAGGTTCTATCACTATCACCCAAACTTTTAATTTGGGGGCCCTCACTTCACGCCTTCACCATTGCCCTCACTTTGATTGTGAGGGCCCTCACTTTGGCCCCGCACTTGTCAATTTCAGGTACCTTTTGATACCTCTCTGATCTGTGACACAGTGCTCCAGTGTCTCAAAGTTGGCATAGATGGTAATATTATTGTTGTCATTATTTTATGGACAGTCAAGGATTTAGACCCATACTGCTAGGCGATGACAATTTCCAGCCAATAAATCATTTTCCCTTTGTATTGATAACAAATCTAGTAAGTCTTATCAAGTTCAATGCTCTACACCCAAGGAATATCCCTGTCCATGTGTTATCAATTTATCCCAAAATATTTTGCAGTACCACTAAGCATGCAAAATAACTATGGGTTGATAGTTCATTAATACAAGTATCAGTGTACATTGCACACTTAAAGGTATACACTCACCTGTAATCTAAATATGCCCATATATGGCCAAAGGGGCGTTCCTTGGTAATCAAAATGCCCATGTGATGGCACTGTTTTTAAAAAGCAGCCACCCGCTTAAAATCTGTGATTGGTCAGATTTTCTCTTTCCATGGTAACTGTGGCAAAATTGGAACAGGTGACAGTATACCTTTATATGGAGCTTCATCAGTTACTTTGACAATGATACCATATACCCTGGTAATTTTACCTTTCTTTTCCTGTCATCACCTTGTACTCACATTTTAGTTATATCCTAACTAACAAAGACCTGTCACATCTTACCAGGAATGAATCCAATAGGACACAAGTAGGCCTCCCACTCATCTATAATTTACATCATGGGTCATTCAGCTTGTGTGTTCAGCCATTTTGCTAACCTTCGACATCAATAAAGCTTCTTTACCAAATCAGCCAGGACTCATTTGAATCGACCTTTACTGTCCTGATACAAATTAATACAGACCCTGATTATAAGCTGTACAGCCTGTTCCTTCCACCCTCCAACCTTGATATGCAGAACTTGTATCAAGGTGCAGAAAGAGTATTATCACACAAATGAATCTTCATTTTGATTTATGGTTTAAACCTTTCACCACCATGGTTTGTCCCAAATCTATTGTTTTCTATGGTAAAGTTGGACCTGTATACAGGGAACTGGGGTGAAAGGGTTAAGGATTCAGCTAATAGTAAACTTTCTGATTGTGTTCATATTTTCAGGTCAGAATTGGTTGCTAAGTTACAGACTCTAATGCAGTCTCATTGTAATGAAGCATTGATATTACTTGGTGGACGTCATCTTTCAACGTCACAGTCATTTCCAAAGGTGACAAATCATTGTGTAAATTTTATATATCTTAAGAATACTATATTTTATAAAATATCTTATAAATTTTATATCTTATAAATTTTTATCTTTATCAAACTGTCATTGGACTTCATTGCGTTAATTTAATCAGCCTGTTAATCCTATGTTATGGTATTTTTTGTGATTCAACATTTCATTATTCGTGATAAAATATTTTATAGGTAGAATTCATAACAGAGTACTTTTTTCAATTTGATGCAATGCCAGTGCTGTAAGCCATACCATGCATGTCAGTTCTTTTCTAATCCAAGCCTTTTTTTTCCTTCTGACAGTCACACTATTTAGCTGTTTTGTTTGTTTTTGTAATGCCATTTGGTAACTCCACAGAAAAGTAGGAATGATAACTTGCAAAACAGAAATCTTGGCATCAATGATAGTTGAGACCATTGTGGTTTTATCATTTCATAATTGTCTTCTCTTTGCAATACCACAGAATGGAAACAACAGTGGAATCAGTAGTGGAGTGTTGAGTGATACTCATCAGCTACCAGATGATAATTCTGTTGGAATGACAGACTTAAATCAAACAAGCAGGTCCAGCAACCAGTCTGAGATTCATTATCACATGGATCATCAACAGTCTGAGTACTACACTGATAACACTAGACATTCAGATTATGTGTATGAAGATAGATATGACAGCCATCCACAGCATTCATCTGCTGGTCTGACCACAATATTGGAAGAGAATGGAACATGGCCAGGTAGACTTTAGTTTCTCTCTATCTTCATCATCTTAACTAGACGCCAATAATAACCAAGAATCAAAATAATTGTCAGTCAAACAGATAAATTAGAAATTGTTCTGAAAATTGCATTATTTAAGTGTGACACATTTTTTGTAATTCAGTAAACGTCAGTATAATAACTGTATTTGGATCTGAAATGAAAACTGCAATTGGCTACATTTAGATTTTACTGGATCTATTTGTTTCAATTACTGATGTATCTATTAATATGGACCATAGGGATGTACTGTGAATGTGTACACATGTCTTATATATCTATCTACTCCAAAATGTTTTCAATCGATGCATATAATTGTACCTTGGTATCATGTTTGTGCATCAAGAGATGATTACGATGACATTTGTGTGAAAGAGAACATGTTAGTCCAGAAAGTATACTAAGTAATTAAGAGTGTCAAACTGGAACAAACTAAAAGTTCATGTAACTTCAATTAGATTATGTATTTGTTGAGAAGGTAGAGATGATCAAAATATTTTAATTTTCAGCGATGAAATCTGCAAAATTTCTATTTTTAAATAATTAATTTATCATTTTCTTAATTTTTTGTCAAAACTCATCACAAAAAGTGCTTGTCCAATCACTTTAATGGAGGAATAACAGTTCCTAGAGATGCAGTTTTTTGTTGTTGTTTGGTCAGAAAATTTCCTTGTCAAAAACTAGTCGCAAAAACTTTGTAAAATTTTAGTATGCATGCTCTAAGATGTGTTCCCATTCAAATTCTTCAAATCATGATGAAAATACCATTGTCAACAAGGCATTGTTTGGCAACATTTTAACAATTTTGTAACAATAATTGTTACAAAATTGTTAAAATGTTGCCAGACAATACTTTGTCCAACTTCTTAAAAATAAGTAGATAGTCTTCTAGAGATGTACATATTAATGTTTGTACAATCTGTTCCTAATGAAATTGTCTCCATCTTTGAAGCCAGTCTTTTTGGTAGAGCTCTTGGTTCTGTTGAATGAGAAGTAATAGAACAGAAACCCTTGATATAAAAGTACAAGTTTAAAGTTAATTACATGGATCAGTTCTGATGAAATGAGAGTCGGTGCCTTTGGTAATTTTTAGCTCATATTTGGCTTTGTAAATACCAAAAAGAGCTTATATGATGAGTCGGTGGCGTCTGTATGTCTGTATATTTGTGGGTATGTATGTGCGGATGTATGTCCGTCACACACAAAGGCTCCCATACCGCCAGAGCTACCATCTCAGTATTTGGCATACAGGTAGATGCAGGGGTTGAGATGTGAATTTGTTCAAATGAACACATCAGTGTCAAAAATGTGCAAATGAGGTAAGAAAAAGTGAAATCCTGCAAATGTGCAGGCCAGTAAGAAACAGGCCAACTCCACTGATCTTGAATCATTTCCTGTCATTGTTTATGAACTGTTACATATTAACAGACATGATGAAACCATAGACAGTAGAGGGGGGGGGGAAGACCGTCTATACTCAAACTAAGAGGGCTTGTTTCTGCTATGCATGTTGCTAAAGTTGACCTCCAGTACCTAAAGTTTCAGACCTTAATTACTTTTGTCATTCTTGTTTTTCTGGTTTAACCCTTTCACCCCCAGTTCCCAGTATACAGGTCCAACTTTACCATAGAAAACAATGGATTTGGGACAAACCATGGTGGTGAAAGGGTTAAATATTTCTTGTTGTTTTTCTGGTTGTACTGTGCAGAAATCATTGTCATAACATCAACATAGAATTTTCCTCCACTGAACAGATAGAAACAACATTTATTGTTGATCATTGGTAAACCATACTGGTATCAAATTTGAGCGACACGTATAATTGCGGTATTTTTTAGATAAATGATTAGAAGTGTTTTATTCAGCATGCAAATAACAAAGTAATTCAATTTTTTGTCAAAGAATACTTTTACTTAACCACGGCAAAATTTATAATATGTATCATGTCCTTTTGTTCACTGTAGCAGAGAAACCATTGTACAGCTACGGCTACCAACAACCTGGCATGGATCTCTCACACAGTGATCCGCAGTTTTCTGACATCCACTACAGTGAAAGACAACAAGGCCAACAAACAACAAAACAAGATAACAGACAATTTAATGAAAACTATGCAAGGGACATGAGCAACAAACAAAATCAACAATTTCAAAGTACCATTTCAAATGAACAATATACTGGACAAAAAGACACATTTAGAAGTCAGATTGACGACTACGGTCAGAGAGTATCCACTGAGGATGACAGCTTTTATCCACTGGAAAAACACAACAATACCATGGAGACAGGTTAATATTTGGAGTTTAATTGTTTAACTGTTATTCCTAGTAAATAATATTACAGTTATAATTTATAACATTGGTTTTGGTCTAACAATTGTGATCAAAGGGTGAAGAGACTGTTTCATTTATTTTAGAAATACATTGCACGATTTGTTCATCTAGTCAAGTCTTACTTCAGAATACAAATATATAAGTAACATTGTCGCCAATCTTTGCTGACTTGTTTGATTAATTGATGTTTTTTCTTGTTTTTATATCCAAAAGAATTATTCTATTTTCTTAACTAATGTATTGTTATCTTTTTAAGATTTAATGAACTTTAGTTTGGTGAAGGATATTGTGATCAAATAATTGGAAATATTCTGATTTTGTTGTACAATCTGGAAATGCTAAAAACACCATGTCTGTGTTTACTAAGTAAACAAGTATGTATGTCATGGATGCTATTTTATGTTTGCTTTTGTCATGTCCTGTTAACAATAATATAACAATAAATTCTGTTTGTCTCTTCATTTTCAACAGTTCATAGTGGTAGAGGTGGAATTGATAATGACACTACTTTAACTGAATCCAAATACCACCCTGGACAACCCTCTGAATCCAAATACCACCCTGGACAACCCTCTGAATCCAAATACCACCCTGGACAACCCTCTGAATCCAAATACCATCCTGGACAATCCTCTACAAAGAATCAAACACATTCTACAGTACAACAACCACACAGTAAAGCAGCAGATTTCAGTGTATTGTCTGATGGTCCATTGGAAAATATGCAGTAAGTAGTCATGTTGGAATTTCTCCCTGGTGAAACAAAGACTGTGTGGTTGTTTTATATGTTGAAAGACCAAATAGTTGTTATTGCTATTATTTATTTGAATAGCAGGTTGATCTGTTTAATTTTTTTCAAGGCCAAGCTCTCTTGTTCATTTCAAAGCTGACACCAGAGTTGACCAATAGTTCTTTTACCACTTCCATGATGCAGTGCACGCTGGGGTATACAAAGTGTACGTTACTCATAGAACTCTTTAGGTGTAGGGTATATGCAGGGTATGTTACTCATAGAACACTATGGAAGGTTACACGCTGGATACAAAATACACAAGGCAATTTTTAGCATTGCAAATTTGTGTCATTCTTGTATAACAAACCATTGTACAACACAAAATCAGAAAGTTTTTGTTGTTTTGAGTGTGTGTACGATGTTTGATACAGCCACAGCGATGCATTGTGGGATAACCGAGAAAAGGTTGATAGATATAGACAATATGAAACAGCTGTTGTGGCATTCATAAACTATAATTCTAGAAATTTCAACTCTTTCACAGTGTGCAGTATGAGGATGTGCCAGTTAGACATGAGGAGAGTGAAGACAAACAAACAGAACTGCAGTACTACATAAAACTGGTAGGTATTGAAGGGTTCAATAGATTGATCAAAACATCGATATTGTTTTTGATGTCCAGCAATTCACCCTAGTTTTTACACAATAACAACCTTTATGCTATTTTATTGTGTAGAAAGACATTCATAAAAGAATTTGAACACGAATAACTGAATATGATGCAATAGAAAGTTTGAGGACACTAGCTAGCAACACACTTCTTTTCAGATGTATCATAGCCATGATATTTTGGTCACACTTTTGTCAAACTTCTCATATTCTGCATTTTGAGGAACAAGATGAATTGTGGGAAGGCTCATTGAGTAGCTTAGTTCAACATAGTCATTGGCTGTTTCAGGCTTTTCGTTTTTCATAATAAGCAAAGGTTTTCATTTTATTTGAAATCAAATGTACAAGATTGTTGTCAAACAAAAATATTGCTAAACGTTAATATTGAACTTGATGAAATGGTATTTAACATGTCAATTATTGCATCCTTACACTAACGCTGTTAGAGGGTGTTTTTTTTTAAAGACTACATTCAGAATTTGGTAAAATTTGTTGAAATTGAAAAACTAATACATCTGCATCAGAATGAATGATACCTTGTTAGGTTTCTGTTTCTCTTTATGATCTTGAAAATTCTGTTTTTGATAGCTGTTTTGACAGCTGTTTTTTTGATATTTGTCATTCACTGTTCAATTCATATATGCTGTAGTGCCTTGTACACTTAGATTTGTGTTTGCTATAGTGTACTGGTGCTTGCTATAGTGTACTGGTGCTTGCTATATTGTTCTGGTGTTACTATAGTGTACTGGTGTTTACTATAGTGTACTGGTGCTTGCTATTGTATGCTGGTGTTCACTATTGTGTACTGGTGTTTGCTATTGCGTACTGGTGTTTACTATAGTGTACTGGTGTTTACTATAGTGTACTGGTGCTTGCTATTGCGTACTGGTGTTTTACTATTGTGTACTGGTGTGTACTATAGGGTACTGGTGTTTACTATAGTGTACTGGTGTTTACTATAGTGTACTGTGTTTACTATGGTACTGGTGTTGGCTATAGTGTACTGGTGTTTACTATAGTGTACTGGTGTTTACTATAGTGTACTGGTGTTTACTATAGTGTACTGGTGTTTGCTATAGTGTACTGGTGTTTACTATAGTGTACTGGTGTTTACTATAGTGTACTGGTGTTTACTATTGTGTACTGGTGTTTACTATTGTGTACGGTGTTTACTATTGTGTACTGGTGTTGGCTATAGTGTACTGGTGTTTACTATTGTGTACTGGTGTTTACTATAGTGTACTGGTGTTTACTATAGTGTACTGGTGTTTACTATAGTGTACTGGTGTTTACTATAGTGTACTGGTGTTTACTATTGTGTACTGGTGTTTACTATAGTGTACTGGTGTTTACTATTGTGTACTGGTGTTTACTATAGTGTACTGGTGTTTACTATAGTGTACTGGTGTTTACTATAGTGTACTGGTGTTTACTATAGTGTACTGGTGTTTACTGTACTGGTGTTTACTATTGTGTACTGGTGTTTACTACATGTATAGTGAACTGGTGTTTACTATAGTGTACTGGTGTTTACTATAGTGTACTGGTGTTTACTATAGTGTACTGGTGTTTACTATAGTGTACTGGTGTTTAATTGTCTACTTTGTTTACTATTGTGTACTGAACAGCTTTAGACATCAAAGTAATGGAATTAATTCCCTTCACAGTAACTCTCACTTCATCATGTTTTCCGACACTGTCACATTCTTTTTGCAGAATTTGAAGTGACATATTTTATTGTTGATATTATTTGAATAACTGCCGTTCTATCTTGTTACATTGCCAGTTACTGGACAGATCACCAGGGTCTCCGATAACAGATCAACAAAGTGAGGATGATTACCAAGCTACAGTTGAACAATACTCTGCAAGGTCAATGAAATCAGGTACTAGATCACTCTCATTTTATAATCTAGATCAAGACGGTCTTTCTTAGTGGTAATTGTTTTTGTTTTGATTTGCATGCAAACAAACATTTCTTTTAAAGGGAAACTGTCGTCTGAAGTATCCTTGTGCGAGTTTCTTGTTTACAAACAATGTATTTCGTGCACGATATCTAGATGCACATCATCATCATAGCTGCAACATTTAAATTATATGATGTAGATTATGACAGACATGCATCAATTACCATCATACCTTGGATACAGTGTTTACATTGGTCATATGGGTCCCATACCAACTTTGAGTGCAGTTTCTATGACTGTATCCTTTTAACTATTTTACCATTGTTAACAAAAACATTCAACAGTAATCAATTAAGTTAGTTACAATTGATTGCTGTAGTTTTTAGAGTATATCTCAACTAACTAAACAATTATAAAAGCATGTAAGATCCCCATTTAGCCATTTTGGAAGCTACAATGGCTTGTCAGTTTGCAGACAAGAAAACACCTGACAATAGGAATGATTACCAGCATTTGTGAATGTAATACAGAGTTTAATACACCCAACACGTGTCTTGACCTGACATTTACATTCCATTCACTCAGTAGTAACCAAATGTGTCCTTAAACTCTGCAGCAAGTCAAAACATAGACAATAGCCTGAGAGATCAGTAACTAGCATTTCCTTTGGACCACATCTGTATGAATCTCTTGGAATCTAACACACGTTGCGTGTACATTGCAGTCAGTGAGTGGTTACATTGTGAACATTTTAGTCAGTTAGTTCCTCACAACGAAACATAATAGACAAGAATAACAGAAACTTCAAGACATTAAGAAACAAATAATTTTTTACACCTCAATTAAATTATGTTTATTACATGTATATTATGAATAAACTTTATCAAAAATTTAAAAATGGCCAAGATGAATAAGGCTTCAGCAATGAATTCTTTTGTCTATCTATACACAGACTCATCCACTGGAAGCTGTCCAATCAACAGAGCTGTACGTGAAGTTAACATGGGGCATACTCAGTATCCTACATATAACAACCCATCACAGAGATCAACCACCAATGAACAGAGAATACATACAGCGATGAAACATGATCCACAAATGAAATCTTCAGAGTATATGAACAGAGTCTCACCTACCAAAGATACAAATCAACTTCGTTCAGCAGGTAACCAAGCCGTGACAGACAACCAGAAGCCAGCATTTCAAAAAGACAAATTTGAAATGAGAGAGAGAAGCGAGAGGACTTATGATCAGTCACCAATGAAACATGTCAATGGTAAGTTTCCCAAACTTTGGATAACTTCTAGTGGCATTATTGACTGAAGTAAATCTGATATCTTTATCAGTACTTATTGTAAATCAGGTTAATTGTACAGTTACATTCGCACAAATTATAATTATCATACTTGATATGTTGGTCTTTGTACACACACTTTCCAAGAAAGTTATCATAGGGCGTTCATGGTGTCCAACTAAAATTCTTGCATATTAATATCTGTTAAAAGCAAATCATGACTTCATCCAGCAATATTTTGCCTCCTTTGACAAATAGAATCTTTTGTCATATTTGAAATTTGTAGAGTCGGCATTCCATTTCAAAAACAAGCCATAATTATTTTCTATTTACAGACATCAAACTTTTGCCTCTTCTCAAATTGTAACAATGTTATGTTTGCATCTTCTCAATATTCTGAGATTTCATGAAATTGATACTCTCTAAATTCTGTTTTTTGAGGATGCAGTGTCAATAAAAATAATGTCAATTAATTTGCCAGCACACAGAGAGAAAGAGCCGCAGGGAGTTCTATCAGCTGTACAGATAGCAGAGGTATCAAGATTACTAGACTTGTACAGAAAACAAGAAAATCAAAAACAAGAAGATGGACAGATGGGTGCTCAACCCTCCAGAGATCAGACAGCAGACAATACACCAACAGCTAATGAATTGTTTTACTATCTCAGAGAACTGCCACAGATGGAGTAAGTTGAATTTATACTTGATGCATCACAAACACAATCCTTTTTACTGCAATACTGTTCTTAGCTACGACTGTAGTCAGTGCGGCAATGTGTTTGTTCCCAGGTGTCATGTGAGAATATGCCTGCAGCAAGTATCATGTCCAGTGTTTGTTGGTGATTCAAAACTACAAATATTTATCTCCAAATTATGCAACACACTTCAGATCACTGTCTTGAAAATTTTCATGAGCTAGTCCAGTAAAATCACATGACATCCTAGATAGAGAGTTGAGTTCATGCTGTTACCATCAACTTCTGTCTCAGGAACAAAATATATTTGATTTCACAGAGGGAAGAGTCAAAACAAAGACAAGGAACAGCCTGGTGTACCTAAAGCAAAACGTAACCTTGGTAACCAAATTGCCCAAAGAGGAAGACAACAACAGGTAAACAAAAACAAACAATGATATTTTACCCACTGTCAGTGCTTTATTGTCAAATTCCCATCAATATACACTTCTGTATTTGTTGCATTTTATTGAATGAAACACATCACTCCACTTTCATTCATTCACTTGTAATAATTTCAAGTTGAACAGAATCAGTTTGCATTTACTTCAAAAGTAATATGTCTCATCCTCTTTTTGTTTCAAAAATAGATTCTAAAGTAAAGGAATGATTTGTTTTGTTTTTACATCGTCTGGTATATTTTTGCATTCAGATTGAGATATAGAAATTGACCAAAAATTCTGTGCGCTTCAGTGTTTACCATGGCAAATTAAAACATTTCTGTTCAAAATCAGTATCATTTTAAATGCATATGGATGTAATGTATACTGTGATTTGTGATCATACCTTCCACAACTTGATGGTGAGAACAGCTTTCGATAAATGATGCATTTTACAGTATCACCAAGTACAAGATCAAATGTCTGCCCAGAAAATAGACTACACTTTAACTATGTATATTAGAGCATCTCGTAAAATGAATGAGCTATACAAAGAACTTAAGACAAGGCTTGGTGACACTAAGTATCATTTGCTAAAGTAATGAATGAATAATTATGATTTGGTGAGACTTTACGCACATGATGGGTAAATGGCTTGTAGAAGCTACTTGGTCATGGTAGAATGGGGCATCTGTGCATCTGTTTAAACAAAGATCCTCACCGCAAGGTCAGAATAAGAAAACAGTCATTCAGTTCACACCCGATAGAGATGATGTTGCCCCAGCCAATAGCAATACCAGCAATACCAGTGCATGTTCTTGAATTGGTACAAAAGCTGTGCCACTGACTGACCAAACCATTGACTCCATCTCATTGAAATAGTACAATAAAATATCACAGTCATTGCTACTTGATGACATTTTAGAGAAGTACAGTCAGTCATATCAACATAACTGTTACTGCAGTCTACTAGTGCTGGTATTTATGTTTGTGATGCTACACAGAACATGGATAAATCTGTCCACTTCCGGTACGTTATTGTGGAATTATACATAGCATACCAGGAATCCATTCTGTTAAGTGATCACAAAGACACAGCGACACAGAACTGAGAAACTTACTAGATCAACAAACCTCATTGATGTTATTGGAACCATACTTAATCTTTTCTTTCGTCTAAACCTTCTTCTGGAGTGTAGAGTCTGTAGTTCAACTAACACATTATAAAGCAATCATATACATGTACATGTCTGTGTAATTCTCACTGTACTAATCTGATGCATTGCTTTCATTACATCTCACTCAAATGGATGTCTACATTACTGACTAACAGATTGATAAGTGAGTCATAGTTATTCTGATGTAAACTTTATCTGCATGTTTCTATGCATGTACTCCAAACATTTCTGCTGTTTTTATGCATGTACTCCAAACATTTCTGCATGTTTCTGTGCATGTACTCCAACATTTCTGCATGTTTCTATGCATGTACTCCAAACATTTCTGCTGTTTTTCATCATCATCTTATCATTAAAATTTTCATGTATTTGTAACAATCACTGCTTTATTGATGATGATGCACACTCCACGCAGCGGAGTGATGTATTGTTTGCTGGCTGTGTTGTTTCATCACAATTTACAGATCTACAATGGATCTGCATGACTAAAAAAGTATGTTACATTCTAGGAGTCACAGGTGTTCATATTATCAAATTATTTTTTTGTAGTCAAAAAATGTCAGAGGTAAAGTTATTCACCTTTTCATGGGTCAAAGGTCATGTGCTGAATTGGGTCGGTCAGTATGCATGCACAGGTTGTAATTATGAAATTAGGGTTTGGTGAAATAGTTCAATAAAAATGTGAACTAAAACAAATCATTCAGGTAAACTGTTAGTGATTCCTTTCTGTTGTGCATATGACAATACATCAGTAGAGTTTCATTATGGGTTTTTTTATGTCAAACTCAATTGTTGTAGCATTCACAGGGCACTTTTCTCTTGTCACAACTTTACTGAATCAAGTGGTTAAATATGTATTCTGTAGCTTTGTAATAATAGTGCTATGTCATCCTTCATCCCTTCCTTTACTGAAACTGTTTCCACTTCTGGTCCAATTCTATCCCAATCCTGTGCATTTTTTGGAGTGGAAATTCCACCGATGGAATACACATTGGCATAGCATGAAACTAAACTCTGTAAATACAATATGTGTGCCTCACACAGTGAGTGACTGAAATCCATGCCTCACACAGTGAGTGACTGAAATCCGTGCCTCACACAGTGAGTGACTGAAATCCGTGCCTCACACAGTGAGTGACTGAAATCCGTGCCTCACACAGTGAGTGACTGAAATCCGTGCCTCACACAGTGAGTGACTGAAATCCGTGCCTCACACAGTGAGTGACTGAAATCCGTGCCTCACACAGTGAGTGACTGAAATCCAAGATAGAAACAAGTTTCATTAATATGCCTGTAGTTTGTAGAAATACACACTCATACCCTGAGTCTATGAATTGACATGAATTATTACACTTTACATTGACTGAACAGATAGAACATAGAAGTTCATGACTGTGTGAAGATTTCAACATTATTTTGATTTCATTCTTCAGGTACTCAACAAACAGTCCCAAGCAGTGAGACAGCAGCCCAGACCAAACAATCAGCTGAGGGCGGGTCAACCCAATGTACAGCCATGTCCCCATGGTAAATCTCAGTTTACAAAGACAACTAACCAACAACAGAAAGAGAAGAAAGTGATGGCACAGGGGGTTAGAAAACTGATACGACCTGCAAATGTTTGGAAGTAAATGTAATTAGATAATAATAACATGAACAATTACCAGTAGAACAATGAGAGTAAGAAAATCATGCTAATCTTTTCATATTCTGGACAATTTTATAAAGTGACAGTGGAATTTCAAAGAGTACAAGAAGTACGCCAGAGGATAATATTTATGGAGTTAATTGTTGAAATTACATGTTTTTTCATGTTTCATAAGTAAATGTATTCTGGTAAAAGTTAGTGTATTAATATTTTCTTTAAATTATTTTGTTGTAATGTCAATGACTTGGTTTAATATCGATTAATTCATCAGTATAACTGATATTATCAACATATTTTTCATATAGCAAGATATCTGCTGATTTTGATAATGCTTAGTGAGTGCCAACACAGCAATAAAAGTATTGATCTTCCAAATAAGTTAAAATTATCACACCTTTATGTCCCAAACTGATGTTTCTCTATCTGAATTTTGTAAAGTTATCCAAGACTAGCATCAACTTCTCATGGGTCTTTATCAACAAATCCAGTATGAAATTGACAAGTTTCACTTAGTTTTACTGTAATGACAGAATTCAGCCAATTGTCCATATTTTATGTGTCTGATTATTGCTTATGTATGACTAATACTTAATGTTGACTTATTTGAGTGTGGTTCTGTGTGCATACAGATTATTATTTTACTGCCATGTTTGTGTAAAAAATACAGATTTTGTAAGCATTATTTATAGTAGGATCCACTGCTAAAACACTGCCTTGTTAAAACCAAATGATCAAAGCAATACCACTGTGTCATCTTTATGTATTGTACATCACTGTATCTCTCATTGTGTGTTTATTACAAACAAACTGCAATTCATTGCATTTGGAAACATTGGCTGAAAGAGACATACTGTAATGTTCACTATTTCAGCCAGCATTCAGGTAATATATGCTTCAGCATTGAAATACTTAAACCTTTACCTGAACTTTCACCAAGTAAACTGTAAATCATTCTCTTATAATATCAAGAATGGAAATATTATGTCACCATGCAAATTTTGGTGCTATAGAAACAGATTGGTATATGAAATTCAAAATGGGACATCCCTGTCTTCTTTCTGTTGGGAAAAATTACATTTTCAATTTCACTTCATTTTTCTTCAAGAACTTTGTATGATGAAATTGAGTCTAAATAGCTGTACTATAGGTACATCGTACCTTAAAAGTCTATATGATGTACAAATATGGAAAATATGGTACTTGGTAGGGGTATGATATGTAAATCCTACTGATGTAATCCCATAATGCATCTTGGATATCCCATGATATGATCCTTGTATCAACTGTGGTTCAGATATTGTCTTCCATTGCCAAGCATGTTGCCTTGAAGCCAGTCTTCAATCCTTAGAGATTACAAGTATCGGGAATATACCATCTGATAACAAAATTTAATCATCTGAGTCTCTTCTCCACATAGCAACAATCAGTGATGTCACCTTTATCGTTGGTTAATGGTTCTACTCCAGAATAAACAGGACTCAATGTGTTCCTCGGACTCAGTACGCTCCAAAGATCACGTGACACCAGTACGTTTACAAATGCTTATAGAAAAACATATTTCTATGTGCATTTGTGCACGTGGTTTTGTTTGTAGTGTGGTCCATTCCAATTCAGGGTTTAACCTACTGTTATACCGTATGCTGTCTTGTGTGTAAAGTATGTGTTGCATTACGTTTGACTTTGAAAAGAGGTTTGAGAATACTGATGCATTGTATCATACTAATGTGATCTGCCAGAGTTTTTATATTGTGACAACTATGTGCTCATAAGAATTTCAATCAAATGTATTTATTGATATTATAATATGATATATAAATGATACTTTTCACTGAAAGAACGCCATCCTTAAATGCAAGTAACTGAATTCAATTCCAACATCTTGATATATACACTGCAAGATAACTAAATTTTGCACCATCCATGCATTGAAAGTGAAAATTATTGTCAGATTATTTGTTGTTACACGAGTAGTCAGTGCTTGCTCAATATTTTTGGAATGATGAAATCATCATTTGCGGCTTTCAGAAAGCCTAAATTTTTTGTCTTTAATTTGCAATTGTTCTTTTGTTATGAATCTGATCTAAATGAATTGTAGATGCTTCTAGAACGAAATGCTGAGTTGTTGAATGATCCATGGTGTGAATAAATATATTTTATCTGAATTCACTTGTCCTTGGTGTCTTTAAAGATTCTGGTATACATCTTGCATGATTGTTTTGTGAACTTTGCAGGAGTTCAGTTTTTGACAGTCACATGTGGAATGTGTGAAAACAATTACACACATACATTCATATAAACAAACAAACAAACAAACAAACAAATATAAATCTGATTTTTTGAAGTAAAAGAGAATAAACTACTCTCTGTTGCAATGTTAATGTCGAGCTTGGTTCAAGATGAATTGACATGAATAACAAATTGAACTGTTAAACAGGATTGCCTTGTTTTCATTTTTGTAGACAAATCTGAGATACTAACAATCATGACGTACGCCCTTCTTCTGTACTTGCACGGTATTCTCTTGCTCTCACCTTTGCACTTCAGAGGCGACAGCAAGAGAATACCATGCAATTACAGACCTCGCCGTACTCTACATCTGATGTTAATCAGATTGAGATAGTGCATTTTTTTAAAAAAAGCAAGATTAATATTGGCCACAGCTTCAATGATAATGCTTAGAGAAACATTTTGTACAACTGTAGCTACTAAGTGCATGACTCTCATATTACAATGAAGGTTACCAGTGCGCTGTGCACTGAGTACTTCTACATGCATTATGCTTTGAATTTTTTTAATGTGCTGTGAGGTATATAGTGTTATGCAGCTTGGAGAAAGTTGCCATGACAATTCACAAAAAGCATTGCTCTATTTCATCCATATGTAAATACTGATAATGGCAATCGAGATTATCTCCTGTGACCATCCTATTGTATGATATCATTTGTATCTTTAAATTTCAAAATATTTACAAGTTGTCTTTTATTATAATATAATCAGGGCCTATATATAATCACTTGTATTTCCTGAAAGTCAGTCACAAAATTTGTCCCTTTAGTAATTGGCTAAGCATTCCATGGGAGTAATGCAATTCTTATACACTTTGCCCAATTATGATACACCGATCAGTTTTCTGGATATTGGTCATTTGCCGACAATGTAGCCCCACTTGAATGAGTCACATGGGGACATGAGTTGTGTAATTTTCCTAGGCTGTTTCATATTCAAATGAGCAGTTTTATGGCATTAGTCATAAATCAGAGCATCCAGAAATAAGTTTTGGTGTACCAAAACGGCAGAGAGATTCTGTGCAAACAGACACCTTGTAAACACTTCTTTTCATAAATGTAAACAACATGCAAACAGACCAAAAATTAAAAAGTGATATCAATAAACAAGCAAATCATGGTTTGTACAAATCTGTGATTTATTAGCTATATGTGACGGTAAGAATTAAGCTGAGATTACAATTTCTACATAATCTGACGTTTGCTCTAAATGCACATATCACTTACATTGAACTGAAAGTAACTCATTTATGTCATATTCATATTTATACCAATTTATAGTCATAAATTCATGAAATTAAAAACAACTTCACATACTGTAACAGATAAAGTAAGTTCAAATAATGCTTAATAGCTGCCATTGAGCTTAGAAAATTGAAATCAGATCTTGGCAATGAAGCCAAATATCTCTGAGATTCAATTGCAGGAGTAAAAACAGCCAGTACAATTACTTTGAAGTGCTAAGTGACTGCTTGGTGCCTATGCATTGTACAAATGTTTAACATATCTAGCTGAATGAAATACAGGAATCTATACCTGTACACACCATTCTATCTATCTATCTATCTATCTATCTATCTATCTATCTGTCTGTCTGTCTGTCTGTCTGTCTGTCTGTCTCTGTCTATTCAACCATCTATCTGTCTGTCCGTCTGTCTGCATGTGTAAATGTGTATGTATCATGTATGTCACTATGTATGTATATACATGTGTGCCGATGGATGTTTGTGTATATGTATCCAAATGGGTGTATCCAAGTGTATGTCTGCGAAAGTGTTGAGTATTAAATTTCTCTCCAACTCACTGAGTACTGGATGTAATTAATTGTTTTCATTACACAATTTCTTTGACATTTCTTGGTTATCATTTTCTGTAATTTTAATGTAATCGCAGTTCATCATACTGTAACATAATTTAAATAAAAAGACATCGTTCCTGGCTAATGCTTCTCATTTGGAAATTTTACTTTACAAAAGTTATAGTTAATAAATATAAACGTTTATTTGATTGTCATATAACGCACATTCCTTGGTCAAAGTCTAAGAAGACTCTCTTGAACAGAATAAACTAAGCTTCCACAGAAGTCTTGCAGTGGAAATAATCACTTGCTTGCACATTGGTTATGTAATAAATTACTATAAACTATAAAGGACATTAGCTTAGTCATTCTCTGTGAATGACATGTCGAAAATTCACATCCAGGCCTACGTGATTCTCATAAATGTTCAGTTTATCGCATTTTAAAAGTCATATTCTTGAATGATCAAGTCTAGGAAACCATAAGGAACGAGTGGCAACTTGGAGCGATAGCGTCTTCTTCCTCATAATTTCCAGATGGTGACAGACCGATTTATCCATGTCCAATGGATCATCTTGATGATCTCACGTCTTCTGTAGTTTATTCGGTCTTGTTGATGACCGATAAAAGAATCATCCCCTATGAATAAATTCAAATATTGCCTGTAATATTGAAAAGATTGATATGTTTTGCACAGCTCCCTTCTTTCAATCTCACACGTAAGGTTTACCAGACGTATTTTGCAAACCAATATTGTGAAATTATCACACGTACACTAATTTACTTTGTCGTGAATAAAATAGTAGATTTAAACTTAGTTGTCCTCTTAATACCATTAAATATACGATGTTTATAAACAATTGATTGTTCCTTCAGTTTACAAATGTTCACAGAACTACTGTTAATAGTTATTTTCAAGTCCAAATAATGATTTTGACAGCACTAAAATTCATGTCTTGTACAAACAAACTTCGACGACCCTAAGTACACGTATGCATGCAGCAGCAAGTTCAAGACGATTACCCTACATGGCACGTAACATTGGTTTAATCATCTTTTTTTGGTTCATGGTTTAATCATGGAGACAGCAAACACACCATACCATGGAAACTCTACGGTCTGAAGTTTAACAATAGAATTCAACCGTACGGTGATTCAGTACAGTACAGTGTCACTGTATCGCATCTACAAAACAGTAGTAAATGCCTTGACCTGTCTTAGACTGATTTACCTTGCCCAATACTGACCTCAGGTCAAGAAGACTTTGTAACGTAAACGAGGTCGCTACTTGATTTATTGCACAGTTCAAAAAAAGATTCTACACCTTTGTCTGCTGTCCCTGTTGTCAGGCCGAGGCATGCGCACAAAATCTAACAGCGTTCACGAATACAACCAGGGATTACATGCTACGCTAAAAAATACACCAAAATGGAAGATAAAAATATTAATTCAAACACACACATACCTGACGCCAGAGTTGAGATGTGAGAAATGTGAGAAAATCTTCTACCATGGTTCTTCAAGGTGTTTAGTATGAAGGCATGCTGTGTTAACTGTCAAACAAAATGGGGAATGTTCTTCAAGGTGTTTAGTATAAGGCATGCTGTGTTAGCTATCAAACAAAATGGGGAATGAAAAGAAGTGAAAATGTGATATTTAACACTCAGATATCAAAAATCATTGAAGCACGGCCTCTCCTTGCCGCAGTTCCTTAGCCCATAACTTTCCCCTGCGATTTTGGGTGTTGGGGAAAGGTGGGCTACCTATGGATCTGCAGCAAAGTCCCTCCATATGAGGGACTGTAATTGAAGTAACTTTTTGTGGGCGGGGTTTTTAAATATTTTTTTCATGTTTTGTTTTGTTTACAAGACGGTAATTGTGTTTTTTCTGCCTTCTCCTTTTCAACTATTTCAATAGCATACACATTAGACCAACAGCATTTTCAGACCAGAAAATCTGTTTGATATGTCGGTATGTCCCATGTTATCGTTTAACAAAATTAAAACATAAGAAATGATTTCCTTGTCTGAAATAGCCGAATAAAGGCATGCTGTACTCGAATTTTAGTGGGAAGTGTCTTATCATAATTTCCGCTCATTCTTTCCAACAGCGCAAATCAGAAATTGAATTTGTTCTCATAACAACAGACGAAGATTTTTATCCAGTGATATACGCAATAAACGGGTGTTAAATGTTCTAGGTAGTTATGTTAATCTTCGCCGGGCCATTCATAGAAACACTGTGTAGTCTCACATTTTCAAGTCAAAGTAATCGAATTCGATATCATATTGTCTCTAGTTCCAGTTATTCCATGTACACTGCCAAAAAGAGGAGCATGAATGCTGAACAAACTATACATTACGTAAACAAAAACAAAAACAAAACATAGCCTCCTGGAAAATTACCAAAATCACTAACCTTAAACAATCCTTCTGTATAGGGCAAGCGATGATAGAAGAAGTCCGATGTGTAGTACCAGCTTTCCGAAGTGTTACGTGGAAAGTGAATTACGCCAAGAAATTGTTGTGAACCTCCCCCTCCCCCCCCTCTCGAAAACGTGACCACTAACTTCTGTCTGGTCGTCCTGTCAATTGGTATACCGTAAATGTCTGTTTTCATCATGTCTACGGCAGTATTTATACACAATGACAATGAGAACGTACCAACCTTTTTACAGCTCCACCAACTGTTGATGCCTTAACACGACCTTGAACGTTAAGGCAGTGCACGTACAAATATTGGTCATGTGAGCTCATGTCACTTAGGTCTGCAGATGTCCGGTTGAATGAAAATATTCCATCAATGTCAGGGACCGTGATTGCTCAGGCAGATCAAGGTCACTGCCATGGGTCATTGAAACATCACTTATGACTAAACTTTGTTGAGACAAATCTGGATAATTTCTCAGTTTTGAATTTCTCTTGAAGTCAGTCAGGGTAGAAATGTCCTGGCAAGAAGTAGGCCCCTTTTCTATGTTGAGTGATCAATGTTTCTCAAAAAATAAGTTTGTTATGAATACCTCACATGTTCATCAAATAGTGAAAAAGAATATATTCGTTAAAGTCTACACATTTGACGATTCACCTTAATGTTGAAATTCATATTGTTTATCGAGTGTTTTACGTTATACGCATTCCAGAATCATTGTATAATGTTACTTGTATCATGTCCCGGGTATTCCAAATTTAAAAATAAAATGTATGCGATGATGAAAACTGGTTTTTACCATCAAATACATTTTATTTTGAAATTTTTGGAAAAGAACGATTAGAATTGATGTGGACTTCAATTAATTTAATGACGCGAAATCAATTTTTAGATGCCTGGAAATCTGTCAAAACGTCATAAAAGCACGGTTTGAGTTTTGAACACATTGAAAATGCGAGTCAGAATGTTCATAAGTATGGACAATTCTCGGCAGATTATATGGTGCCGGATTCAGAATGTTCATAAGTATGGACAATTCTCGGCAGATTATATGGTGCCGGATTATTTACTTTTGTGTGAGCATTCGAATCACCAATGTTAGAAAGACTTGCGAGGGATTCCGATGGTTTTTCTTTGAATTCAGAAACAGTTGAATATGTAGAGTTCGTTCAAAAATAATCCTCGGGAGATATGCATGTTACAGAATATCAAATCTTCATAAATATCAAAGAATCACCAATTTAGCACTTGATATCCTTTAGCCATTTTCCACGATAATATCGATTAATTGAAACATATGACGCGGATGTCTTCCACCTTGAAGACATACATTGCTCAAATGTGGATACCTGAACATTTCATCCATAAAAGTCATTAAAGTCTGGCTTTTTTATAAGAGTTGGATCAAAAGCCTTCTCGGAAAATAAAAAAAGTGAAGTTTATGTTTCAATTACAGCAGATCGCGGCAGGTTTCGACCATGGCAAGTAACATCACAAAAGTCCGGAGTAAGTTTTGAAAACATATTTCGTTACATTTAAGTTATGCTTTCAATAGCTCGTCATTTTTATAATCTGTAACCATTGCTTTACCATTCTAATACGTATTAAATATTTTAGCCGATCGTGTTACATTTAGAATATCATGAATTTTTTAACATGCGCTCACTACAGATAAAAGTTACACACCACCGAAAGTTGATCTTCCCAATTCAATACTTCATAATACATCCTTAGACAACACTTCAACACCA